>NC_046660.1:12754835-12782234 GCF_010883055.1 Belonocnema kinseyi
TTCGAAAACTGATTTTCAAGCCATCAGGGGCCAACTCGAGCGGCCTGAAGCGGCCAGGCAAATTTTATGCGTGGTTATAGAATCCGGAGTCTCAATTGCGAATTTCTAGGAACATTTATAAATATCTTTGTATGGAATTTTAAGAAAATCCATATTGGAAAAGATACATATAGATGTAGGTAAAAAGTCTCCCAAAAGTCATAAGACTCTAAATTTGTACAGATGCTTATTTTTAAATTGATCTGAAAGGTTTGCCATATGGAAATAAAGTCTAATCCTTCATGTAGTTGAAATTGGAAAGAGAGAAAGTTTTTGATTAATCAGTGAAGAGCAGTATATCAGTAGTAAATTAGTAAGCACGGTACAGTTCAGATTTCGCTACTACCTTCATTTGAGTCTTGCGGTTCTGGACTGGTAGCTTTAAAGGAAATCCGCAAGGGCGCGACGTGCCGCCTCTCGCGCAACAGAAATGACGCGTCGAATGTTCAAGACAGCAGTCCACACGTAACGAAGCATAATTACCTGGAGAAGAAACTATCGTGACCAACATGGCGGTTCTTTCAGAACAAAGCTCTTCCATTGCTGCGTTCCAGCTGAAGTTTTTTTTTAAAATTAATATTGCATAAATTTTTGGGAATTTCAGTTACATAAATTTATGCATTTTTAGACGAAGGATATGTTCCCTATTAAATCTTGGGTAAATTTGAGCACTAATGATATTTCAAAAAAGTTTATGGGATTTCCGTAAGTAATAAGTATTTGGACAACCTTTTAGGGAATGTTTCACAAATTTTGAAGAGTTTTGTTAATATTTGAAGCAGATGTATTATCATATGACCCCTTCTAGTACCAGATCAGGCCCCGAGTAGGATAAGTCGGGTCACCTAAACAGCCCCCGACTAATCTACCGTGTCGCTACTGGTCGGGAGCTAGTCAGATGACCCATATAGACCCCGACTTTAAGTGGGGTCGCATGGTCGGGAACCAGACTAGTTCCCCATTTGAATGTTCTGGATTACAACCTTTCGGCTTGATCGGAAAATTACGGAAACAGTCAAGGAGCATTCTCAAACGAAACTATATGAAAAATCAAGAATAATGATTTCGTGGTTTGCTATGCGTCACAGATTTCTGTCAACTTCATATTGACAATATCAATTTCTAAAATACGTTTTCGAGATTATGATATTCAGTATCATTTTTATTTAAATTGATTTTTGAAAACTCAGTGAAAAGAATATCATTTTTTATAGCTTTAATTGTTGAAAGGGAGATTCATAATATTTCGAATTTAGAATACTACATTATCATTTTCATGTTTTAAATACCTGTATGGTAATATTAAACTTCAGTACTAAAATACGAATAAATATATCAAAACCTCGGTGCTTTGAGTTTAAAGTTAATCTACTTTCTTAAAAATTGATTTTTTTGGTTAAAGATTCATTATTTTAGTAGAAAATTCTTTCGTTTGGTTTAAAGATAAAATTTCATACGGCAAACATTAAAAATGAAAAAAGTATAATAAAGCTAGTGATATTTATATAATAATTATTTTCCTAACTTTTTTCACATTTTGGATAAATTCGGTTGGAAAATTTGAATTCGGAATATTCTATATATGGGAGGATGTTAAAGTTATAATCTGTGATAAGTAGTCTGGAGTGGGATATTCATTAAAATAAGTCCTTGAAGTCTTATCGCTTAAAGGATTTGCTCTGAAATTCAGAGGGAAATCTGAGGAAGAAACTCAGTTACAATACTCATTTAACTAAATTTAGTACTTTGTATGAGAGAACAGGTATAAAAATAAATCGAAGAGCATATTTTTAATCATTGTTTTTTTCTAAATTATAATCTCGAAGAAAATTCCATTTTATTTTATTAATCCTACAAAATTTCTCGACAAGATATTTCATATTCAAGTCCCGTTCGAAGCAGAATGGAAAAATACTTTTGTTCGTTTTCTTAATATCTCGTAAAAATTCCTATTCAATAAAATCGATTCTGAGAAATGATTGAGATGGGCTACTTATAAAATTTTTTAATTAAACTCTGGTTGAAAATTCATTCTTTATATCATTATTTTTACGTTGAAAATTCAACTTGTTTGCAGAAAGTCATTTTGGCTTTAAAATTTAACAGTTTGTTGTGAAATTTTCTTTCTGAGGTTTGATGAATTTGACTCTGATATATTTTTCCGTAATATAGAAAATTAGCCTTATTGTTTTTAAATTTACTTTCTATAGTACTGAAATTCAAAAAATTTGAAAATTGAAGTACATATTATAGTTGTAATTATATTTAAAAATATAAATATTATTTATAAATTACATTAAATTATATGTTAATATGTTACACTAAAATAATTAATTAAATGTCATATTTTTATATTTCTCAAATAAAACCTATACAGGCACTTTTTTATTTTCCACAATTATGTTTGGTTTTATAAAAAATAATTTATATTTTTAAAACTATAAAAAAGTCTATTAATTAAAATTTGTATTAATAAGTCCATGATTAATTGATCTAAAAAGAAATATTGTAACACTTCATCGTTTTTTCTTAAAAATATAAATATTTGGTTCAAACTTAAACTGCTTTTATTGAGAATTAATTAATTTTGTTAAAAACTTGAGTCTATTGGCTGAATTTAAATTTATATTTTCAGGTTTTCTTTTTATTTATTTTTTCTTGACTAAAAAATCTTACATGGTGGAATATTTTTTGTTTTAGTTTAAAACCTAATCCTCTTTAGAAGATTTTATTTTTTGTTGAAAATAAAATTATTTTTCCTTTTGGAAATTAAACTATTTCGTTCAACAATAACATTTCTGTTGAAGGTTAACATTATCAGCTTATAAATAAATTTCTTTTTAGAGAATTTTGCTTTTTTGGTTATAAAATTCTGTTCTTGTTAAAAATGAAAATTTTTGGTTGAAAATTCATCTTCCTGCCCGGAAAATTCAACAATTTAATGGAAAATTAAGCTGCCAATTAAGTTGCAAAATTCACATCTTTAGTTAAAAATTTAACTACATGGTTGAAATTCGACCACATTTGTAGAGCATGCAGTTTTTGCCTTAATATTCATTTTATTAGTTTAAAATTAGTATTTTTTAGAGAAAAATAAATTTTCTTACATAAAAATCTATCTATTTCATTAAAAATGTAATTTTATGGTTAAAAATAAAGTTTTTCGTATAAAATTTGGCTTTTTGGTTGGAAAGTTGAAAACTTTTGATGATGTGTATATTTTTTTTACTCAAAAACGTTTTTTGGTTGAAAATTTGTTTTTTTAGTATGTAAATTTATCTATTTTGGTAGACTCGTTATTTTTTATTGTATAAATTGTAATTTAAAATCTTTTTTGGTTGAAATATAAAGTATTCCATTTTCATTGACAACTTTTATTTTCTGTTTCCAAATTCAACCATTTGGTTATAAGTTAAATAAGTTTGTTAAAAATTCATTTCTCTGATTGAAGATTGAATATTTAAGTCGAAGATTCATCTGCTTTAATTAAACATCCAACAATTTTTCATTAAAATTTGTCTTTTTTATTATTAACGAAAGTAACTAATTAAGCAATTTTGTTTTAAATATTCATTCTTTTTGGTTTGAAATTTAACTATGTAAGCGAAAATTCAGCTTTTTTTGTAAATTTATAGTTTTAGATAGAAAATTTTAGGTTGAAAATTCTTTTATGGTTTTTTCATCTCTCATCGTAAACACCTAATTTCTTTTCTTAAATTCTCGACTTACAATTTTAAATATTTTCTTGAAAATTCGTCTATTAGGTATTTATTGAAAAATGCTATTTCGAAAAATGGTTAGAATATTTTTTCATTCTTGAGTAAAAAATCTTTTTTCCCTAAATTTTTATTATCAACTAAACTAACTTTTTCACTACTCTCATCATCAATATAACATAAAAACTCGTTAATTCTTTTCGACTCGAAAGTATTCTATTATATTTTTGGTTGAAAACTTATTCTTTTTGTTTACAAATTTTATAATATAGTTAAAAAATTTTAATTTTTGTAGATAATTCAACCATTTGGTTTCGAATTAATTGATTTTACATTTTTATTCTCACCGACGTTCTTCACGGGATTTTTCATATCTGAGTATTGTTCAAGGTACAATAGAAAAAGACCTCTTTTCGACTTTTTCACATGACGTAAGAATTTTTTTGCAAATAAAGGCCATTCTGAGAAGCGATGGAGAGCATTGATTCATTGTATGCATAAAAGGAAGGCTTTTCTTTTTATTCAAGGAAGTACAAAAATAAATACTATTCACATAAATAGGATTGTTTGATGCGATTTAGGTATAGCTTTAAAGTCTCTTTAGATCTGCACAAAAGAAAGTCCTAAATATACATGTAATCCCTTTTCAAAAGAAAGGTCTACGCTTTGGCAACTGTATTTCGGTCATTGTGAATTCTCTTTTGTTAAAGCTCTTTAGGCTATAAAGAACATATTATCATTACATATCTCGCGCTTCGCACTAGATTTTGACCAAAATGTTACATTTTCTACATTATGTTCAACACTTTTATATCTAATTTATATTGCAATTATTTATGTACCTCGGCCTGGGATTGCTTATTCAGACATGAAAAATAAACTTCGATGATATATTTACTTCACGTTACATGCTCGGTCTTTGAAATTAAATGTTCAAGCATAAGCAATTTTAATTTAACGATTGTTAATTCTCTTTCGTTAAAACTCTTTGGCCTTAAAGAATGCATTCTTGTTACGTATTTGCGCTTCGCACTCGATTCTCTCCCAACTGTCAACGTTTCTGAACTATGCTCAAGACACTATTATATCAAATTTGAATTATATTTATTTTTGTACCTCGGTCTTACCCTGATTATTCAGATATTGCAAATTAATGTGCAAATTTTATTTTGCATACTTCGTTTAACATTTATTTATAATTTTTCATTAAATTTTATTCTCAGCTACCCTTAAAAATTTATCGTTTGAATACATTTATATTATTACAATTCATATTATGCACTGGTGATAAAACGAAAGTATTTAAAATGTTTTGTTTTCTGCGCCTGTGTCCTATTTATAGAAAGTTAATTTTCATATCTTTAATATATTTTTAGAACAAGAGTTTATAATAAATGTGTAGACCTTTTTCGAATTATTAACTTTTGTCTTGATTTTCTTCGCCTCTTGTTTAATTTTTCGAAAATTTATTTATTTTTTATCTTATTTTTTACAATTTGAAGAAAATTTATTTTCTCAACTAAAAATTATTAACAGCAAATTGTTAGGTATTTTCTGGAAAAAACTTTTCTCAAATGATTTTTTTTCGTATTTTCTGTGGTTTCGAAAAAATTTAAAAAAAAATGTAACGTTCTTTATTACGATGAAAAGTAAAACTATGTGTACTATCAAAAACTTATGAATAACAATTTTCTAGCTGTATTTTGCATGAGCAATTTTCGCCTGTTCATTTTTTTCATAGTGTGTGTCGTTTGTGAAAAATTTTATTTATTTAATTTCAAAGTTGTTTTTTATGAATAAAACAAAAACGACACATTATATAAGAAAATAATGAATGCAAATTTGTAGCTATTTTTTGGATGAACAACTTGCGTCTTATTATTTTTTCGCAGTTTGCTTCATTTGTTGGAAAATTTAACATTTAAATTAAGAATTTTATTTTTCAAAAATAAAACAAAACTACGCCTTTCATCGAAAAATGATTGATGACGAAGTTGCAGCTCGTCTTTTGACGAACAGCTGTCACCTACTTTTTTTCGTAGCTTGCGTCTTTCTTCGAAAATTGAACATTTCGTTGAAAATAAATGTTAATCTTGTAAGCAGAAAGTCAAAAATATTTGATAATAATGCCCGGAGCAAAAATTTACTCGCGAATTAATTTTTCGATACGTAGATTCAAAGTCTCGATAGTTTACTGAAGTATTACTCTTTAAAGTCCGTTGGCACCAAGCCAGTAAAATTTCTGGTGAGATATAAGAATTCTCCCGCGCCAACCTCTTAAATCTATTTCAATTCCACCGGTACGCTGACTTGAAATTGCAATTATTTTAAAATTAAAATCCGGCCACTTTATTGTGAGACACGGATTTCTCATTCCAGGCATTGAATCTAAAAGTATCACAAGAATTTAGAAAAATTCATTTTTAACCAAAAAAGGCATGTTTAATATAGTATTTAAAATTTGTTACTTCCATATTTTTAGTTGACTTCAAAAATTCAGAGCTTGCAGCACATTAATAATAAGACCTGCCCTCTCCTTTTCTTATCCTTTAATTCCATTCCTTTTCCCTCCTTCCCTATCCTTAAGCTTTGTTTCATCTCTGCTTTACCGACCCCACTTAGCCACTTCTTTTTCTCTCCCTTCTATACCACCGCACCTTTTTCCTCATTTCGACTCGTATTGTGAAGCAAATAAAAAGAGATGTGAAAGAAAGTGTGGGTAGAGTCAACGATGGATTGCGAAGGGAGGGTATTAAAGGGTTATATGATTGGGAAGAGGAGTAGGATAGTGAAGGGGAAGAGAGTGACGGATGGATAGTGATGTTGGGCAAGGAAGCCATGGGGTTTGATTGAGGGGAATAGGTTTTGGCTTTATAGGAAGAAGAGGATGTGTGAAATGTGCGGGAAAGGGGATGCAAGTTTGAAATACTGTTTGGAGCATTGGGAGGAGGTGGATCGAAGTAGGATAAGAATGTTGATATTGATGCCTAAAAGGGGGGACAAAAGGGTCGTAGCACGGATGAAGTGGGTGTTGGGTAAAATTGAAAAGAAGATAAGGAAGGAGAAAGAGGAATGGATAAGAAAAGATTGTAAATAGGAGAGGAATTAGTTTTGAGGAAAATGTAAATATTTTATATAGTAGACAAGTACAGTAGACTCAACGACACTGCTCGCTACGACACTTCTCATTTCCTGATTTCTCCTTCGTTCGCTTCCCCTTACTCCTTGCCTCATCTCACGCACACGCATTCGCGGCTGGCTACGCCTACTGCGCCGAACGCGACTTCACGCAGGAGAGAGGGTTATCTGACACTTCCTGTTCGCTTCTGCTACAGCTCCGAAAGCGAGAAGTGTCGTAGGGACTACTGTATTAGCTATTAGCCGCAGAGGCAGAGTTTGGAATGCGAGGCAAAGCGAGAAAGTAGGAACATGCGTGCGAGGCGAGACAAAGCGAGGAAGTAGGGACATGCGTGCCTGGCAAGACAAAGCGAGGAAGGTAAAGCGAGGAAGACAAGGAGAGCGGGTGGGCTTAGAGATGGAAAATATAGGATAAGTATCAATTTAATGTTCTTGGGTGAACTTTTTGGAACTATAGAAAAACAGAAATTAGGATTGGAATTTTTTTCAAGATTCAAAGGAGTTTCTAATTCCCGAGAGTTAAATCGGATAAACTTCAAGTTTTTTGCGAAACTTGTGTTCGTTGCATGTGGACGTTTAAATAAGAGAAGCTTCTTTCAAGTTAAGGGGCTTGAAAAGAACAGAAAGTTACACACAAGTTGCGAGAGAAGTATGGCATGTTACTTTTTAATGCAACTTTCTCTCGTGATTTTCTGTTTTAGGTAGTGTTCATTATATTTCATTCGATACTCATGCTGTGTCATTATCGGCTCTTTAAAACGTTTTTCTGAGATAAATATTATATTAAGCCAAGTTTTTATTGATATAAAAATATTCCAATGATATTTGAAAAAAAAATCTCTTGACTTTTTTGTTGTTAATTCCTTGAAGTGTGAAAAAAAATTTTCCTTAGAATTCGAAATTCAAAAAGGGCTATGTGGTGAATAGTTCGAAATAACACCTTTTTTGCTTCCAAAATTTGACATACGTATTATAAGCAATTTATTGAATCAAATACTCCAGAGTAAAAGTATGTTGTATAAAAAAATTATTTTGTTCTAAAATCGTTGTGATTTATTATTGGAATAGTAACTAGTTAGAAAATTTTTTCATAAATTAAATATTTCTAAACGTCTCATATATTATAAAAAGTTTAAATTGTAAATATTCCAGAACCTTTTTATAATTTAAAAAGTACAATTTTTTAATTTGATCAAAACTATGGGTGAATCTATAGATGCAACAAAGACGTTCACATAAGAATATTTGAAGAAAGCTAAATTTCCACGAAAAAGTGCTCGTTTTAATTTAAAAATTAATTTTTTATAAATTGTTGGCATGAAAGGATTTGAGTTCGTTGCATTTTAAAGGGTTTTCATGTTCTACAAGTTGATAACAATAACTTTTCACGTATCTCATAAACCGTAAGCAACAATCCAATCAAACTTGTTAAAATCCTTTCAATTTCAACTTTATTGTCAATTAACAATATAACCGCAAGAATGCCTTTATTATTTTTCTCTAGCACAAGAAGAACGATTTTTTATTTATCTTAACAAATAATTCACTTTATTTTTAAAGTCCTTTTTCGAGATTTAATTTTGATAGTAAACGTAGAGAAGATTGATCTTCCGCACAGTGGGGAAATCTTGAATTTACTATTCAAGAAGGTGCCTGTAGGTTTTAATTTTAAAAAGAAAATTTGAAATATTTCTTAAGAATAAAGTAAATTAATTTCTAGCAAACGCACAAAGTCATGTTTACAACTGTTACAATTTCTAGTCTATATTTTAGAAAACAAATCTACGAAAAAGAGCATTTTTAAATATAAATTTTTTTCTCGCAATTCTTATCTATATTTTTAATAAAGTTAAATCACAACCTTAGCATACAGAGAAAGCAAAAATTTGTTTGTTGTACAATTTTACTTCTATGAAATAATTTTTGAAGCTTAATAACTTGTTAATCAGCACGAAATTATTAACACGCAGCATTTAGCTATTTAGAAATTTCCTATTTTAAATGTTGAACTATTTATAACAAAGATAAATGTTTATTTTGAACAATTTCCTAAAGTTTTGTATGTCTGCAAAACTATTTCGGTAAATACAAGGAGAAAAATAATTCTTTTCTAGGAAAAAATGATGAAAACATTTTATTTGTTAACTCAAATTATTTGTAAAAAAATTAAATTTTAGATGTTAACAATTTATTAAAGTATTTTATTTGTAATATTAATTATAATATTATATTTCTTATTATTATTATTTATTTTTATTTATCAGTTTTTATTGTTACTAATTAAATAAATATAAAGTTATAATATTAATTAAAATTTAATATTAATTATTTGTTTGTCAAATTTTTGTCATTTTTCTTTCTCATGTTTGGCTTTTAACATTTTTGTATTTTTAGCTGAAACTAATGCGCAGGTTGCAATGTAAGTTCGATTTCTATTTTTTTCTCAAAAATGCACTTGCTTGTATTTTTTAAAGCGCTCAAAGAGGAAAAAAAGAAAAATATTGCTTAATTCATTTGCTAAGAATTAAATACTCTTGTATTCGTAAAAAATCTATTAAATTGTTCAATAATTTAATTTTCAATTTTCAGTGATCGAACCCATTTACCCGGGTTTTTGAAATTAGCATGGGATTTTAAATGCGAAAAGTACGGTTTCCGAAAAAATAGAAAAAATACAGGTTATTAAAATTTTGAAATTTATTGTTTACTTACTTCTTAGGGATTTAAAAAAAAATAATTTTCATGCTACAATTTTTAATTTACACACCCTTGATCCTCTTATTTTGTGCCCGGAAAATGACTCAAAAATGAAAAGTATCAGTTTTAAGGCAATTTCATGCTGAAGACGGTATTTTTAATATTTTTTTCTGAATTTGTTATTTATATTTGACGATTAACATGTTTAACAGCATTTAAAAATTATTTTTTATTTTCCAAACAATTGTTATATGTTTAAAAAGTCTTTCCCCACCTGTAAATTGTGAAAAGTTAGTATTTTTTGGAATAAATTATACAGCTGATAAATATAAATCCCAAGAATAATGTTTCTAACTTAAGATATTTGTAAATTATTTAAATAATTTCAATTTGTTTAAACAATATTTTCCTTGTGAATCGTATAAAGTTTTTTCTAAAGCCAATTAGGTACACAATTAACGAATGTTAAAATTAATATTATTCTGCTTAGGGCATTTTAATATTGTTTAAAACATTTTTATTTGTTTAAACCACTTTTCATTCTAAATCGTGAAAAGTTATTACTTTCTGATAATAATGTTACATTCGCTTTGAAAAAGTGCAAGCGAGGAATTGTTATTTTTTGAAATAATTACAAAACTCTTTTCTGAAATAGATATCACTTTTAGTATTTATTAACTGCCTCTTAAATTTAATAAAATAGTAACTATTTAAGATTTGCAGAAGAAAAATATTGCTAAAAAAATAGTCTAAATAATTGTAAACTGCCATTCACACTAAATATTATCTTATTTTTAAGATATGAAGTTAAATAAATTGTATAAATAATTACTAAATATGTTAATTCCAAAATATTATTCAAAAAAATCATCAACTCTATTATTTATCTCTTAAAATAGTCGCTTTTCATACTTAAAAAACAACATAAAAATTGTTTAAAAAATCGAAAATTAATTTAAAATATCTTTATACTTGTCACTTGCTGAAAAAAATAATTATTCTTGGTTTGAAAATTGGGCTCTTTCCGGATATGTTCTTTTTTTTAATTCTGCGGATGCCAATTAAAAATATCACTAATTTCACTAAAAAATTAATTTCAGACAAAAATACGAATTTTTAAAAAAATAATTAAATTATTGACCTAACAGATAAGTTTTCATCAAAAATGATGAAATACAATAAAAAATATGAAGTTTTAATAAAATTTTTCTACCGGAAAAATATGGATTTCAAAAAAATAAAAAGACATACTTTTTACCGGAAATATAAGAGCTTAATTTATAGTTGAACAAATTATTAGAAAAAAAAGAAGTTTTAACAAAAATTCAATTGCTTACCAAAATAGTTTTTTTTCTCGGTATTAGTCCTTATTGTTGTAAATAAAAATCGAGAATGTTCTGTAAAAGAGACTTTGTAATAAAGAGAAAGCGTTTTATTATTTTAGAGATAAACATTTTCTATAGAACATTACAAATTCACGAAAATTTTTAATCATTACAAAAGATTTGATAACAAAATAAAAAAATGTGCCCTTTTCCAGAAAAATAGGTTCAGTTTTTTAGGGACTAAACGAAAGCCATTAATTATAATAATATTTTATTTATTAATATTTATACGCCGTTCAGTATTTCTCTTTTTTTATGCTACGTCATTTATACGTCTTTACATTTAAGTTTAGTTGAAAATTCTCGTTTGGAAGAGTGGATATTTTTCAGATAAACTATTTTTCATTTTTCCAACTTACCATAAACCGGTTTTATTATTTGTAACTAAATATGTATCTTTTTGTAAATTTTCTGAATGATTCTGTTTTAATATATTTTAGTACAGTTAAATTAAATTTTTAACAACAATAATTTGAAAAATGTTATTCTTAAAATAATTATTATTAAATTTTCTTTTTTTATTATTATCAATAAATTAATTTAAGAATGAATTAATTCGTATAAACAGTTACACATATAATCAGATGCTTTCACGATTTTGAAAAATCGCACTCACCGAGTAAGTTATATTGCGAGAAATTTTGATAAAAACACGATAATTAAAATTTTTTGAGATTAATTTTATTGAAATTACAACAAATTTAATAAACAAATGCATTTTTCAGGAATTTTCCCATAGAAATTTTTATTTTTATGTCAGTTTTTTTATAAGGAACCTTATGATAATTTTAGCAAAATTCGTAATTTGTTGAATTATTTTATGATTTTTCAAAAACATATTCAATACACAAAAATGCATTATTCGGACATTTATTAGCAGTAACATTCTTTTTTTCAAATGCCAGTCCTTTCAGTTGGAAACTTCATGACAATTTAAGTAAAATTTATAATCAATTGATAAATTTAATGATTTTTTCAAACAAATCTAATGAAAAAATGCATTAATCAGGCATTTGTTGACATAAAAATTCGATGTGAATTTTTTAAATTAGGACCATCATGATAAATTCAGCAAAAATAATAATTTTTTGTTTAATTTCATCATTTTTTTAATCGAATTTAATAATCAAATGCAGTATTGGGGCATTTGTAAAAACGGAATTTTTTTTCGATTTCAGACTTTATTTACTGGGATCTTCGTAATAAATTAAGCAACATTTGTGATTAATTGATATATTTTATGATTTTCTTAAACAAATTTAACAAACAAACGCATTATTTTGGCATCTGTAGATATATAAAAAAATTTTTTATGCCAGTCCTTTTAATTGATCTGTTTATTAAATTTATTTATAATATCAACAATAATAATTTCACGAAAAAATTTGTTCATCAATATTAATTATTTATAAAAACATTGAAAGCCTGATTTAAAATATAAAAAAAAGATTTCTATAATTCTGATTTTGAATTGAATAGGTTATTCACTTTAAAAATATTTTTAGCTAGAAAATTGAAAATAATTAAATTCTTTTTTTTGATCACAATTCACAATTAAATTGTAAATTTTATTTGTGTTACGAATATTGCTTATTGTAAAGAATCACAAACAAATACATGAAAAAATCATTTTAAATAAGAGCGCTACCGGTAACTAATTCCACAAATTTGCGCAAAAACATTAATTATTATTAATTAATTATTAATTCATTATTTATTAATGATTGATTAACTATTAATAAAGTATGAAATAATTGTCTACTATTTATTTATTAACTATTAAATAATTAATTTTTTGCTGAGGGGGTGAGGGGGACAAAAGTAAACGATTATTCAAGAGGTTTGAAAACGACAAAATTTTACAAGTTTGTTCAAAAGTCACACTTCTTGGTTGAAAACTCAATAATTTGATTGCAAATGTTCTTCTGTTGAAAATTAACTTTTTTGTTAAAAATTTAATTGCTTCGTAGAAAATTCGGATTTTTCGCTGAAAAACTCAGTAATTTGGTAGAAATTCTAACTATTTAAATAAAAATTTATGTCTTCGTTGAAAATTCGTCGTTTTTTATAGAATATAAATTTTTATGTTAAAAATTAATTTTATATAATGAAAATATAATTATTTTTTTGAAAACTTTATTCGTTGGTTGAGAATTAACCTCTTCGTTCAAAATTCAACTGTTTTATTGAAAATTTTCCTTCTTTTATCCAGATTCTAACAATATGGTAGAGAATTTAACTTTTGGGTTGAAAATATACCTGTTTTTCATAAAATTTTTCCTTTTTTTTGTAGGAAATTCAACATTTTGGATTTAAATTTAAACAATTTGGTAGAAAATTAAACTATTTATAATAGTTAAAAATATACCTATATTCATAAAAATTCGTCTTTTCATAGGAAAGCAATTTTTTACGCAAAAATGCCACTATTTGATAGAAAACTAATCTATTTTAGTTCTGAATTCATGCATTTTATTCAAAAGTTATTTTTGTTAATAAAATTCAACTGTTGTTTATTTTTAATTATTTTTTTATATGAAATATCAAATATTACATGTTTCGTTGAAAAATTTAGCTCTTTGGTCAAAAGTTGAACTACTTTCTTAAAAGTTAATTTTGTTGTTGTTGAAGATTCATAATTTTAGTTTCAAATTAGTATTTTTAGATTAAAAAGTAAAGTGTTTATTTTCATCGGAGAAGGTATTAGATTGGCGTAAATGTGCACTCCCTCGCCTCTTTTTTGTACAATCTCCACGCTGTGAGACCTTCTGAAATAAAAAAAAAAAACGGTTTTCGCGAATGAATAAATCTGCATGTGTGTGAACATTTTTGTTACCAATTTATTTTTTATTTTAGAAATTCTAGTTTAGTCTATTTGCAATACTGAAAAAGATGAACAACTTATCCTAACGACTTTTTTGATAGAAAAATAAAAAAGGAAAAAAGTCCAGAATTTTTTTTGCAAAAAAAATAATAAATAATCATAAATTTCATTTTGTGATCAAACTATGCAAGATAGTCGTATCTTGCATGCGTCGTTTTTTTCGATCGTGAAAATAACATTAAAAACCAAAAATAAAATTTTTGTAAATACGACGAAAAATACGACAAAAATTAATAGTGAACAATAGTGTTTTAGAAAGAAAAAAAAAAGCTTTTGGAAGAACTATACAAGAGACGAAAAAAATGTGAATAGACAACATTTGTTTATTCAAAAAAGATATACTAATTTTTTCCTCATCATTTTCTTGAGGTATGTGTAGTTTCTGTTTTAATCGTAAAAAATAAAATTATAAATAAAAAAATTAAACTTTGTAAAAACGACGTACGGTACAAAAAAATTAATGAAAAAAAATTTTAGACCCAAACACGATCTATGAATCTGCAATTGATCTGTTTGATTGAACTCACAGTATTTTTTTTTAATCGCCAAAAACAGAATTAAAAATAGGAAATACATTTTGTTTGCCTGAAAAGATGATACAAGGTACAAAAAAAATTAATAGGCGAAAGCTGTTCACCGAAAAAGGATCAAATTTGCTATTAAGCAATTTTTGATAAGACGAATATATTTTCTGGCCAGATCAAATATTATTCAATTGGTTCAACATCAATCTTTAATTTGATCTTGAACTTGATTTTCAACTTGATCTTTTAATTTCAAGGAACTCACGAAATACATGGAATTCATGAATTGAAGGAGTTCATCAAAATCACGAAATTCGCGGCAATCATGGGATTCCCTAAATTCACGAATTTCAAAAAATTTACGGAATTTTAGAAATTCAAGGAATTTACCGAATTCATAGAATTTACGGAATTCATGGAATTCAAGAGATTCACTGAAATCGCGGGAATGAAAGGATTTGTGGCATTTACGAAAATCATAGAATTTACGTAAATCACGGAATTCGCGGAATTCATGGTATTTTTGAGAATTACGGAATTCATAGTGTTAATAAAATTCCGTGAATTCATTGAATTCCATGAATTCTGTGAATTTCTTAAATTCCTTGAACTCCATGAAATTACGTGAATTCCATTATTCCGCAAATTCCATGAATTGCGTGGATTCTATTAATTCCGTGAATTTGAGAAATTCCTTAAATTCCGTACATTCCGTGAATTTCGTAAATGTCACGAATTCCGTGAATTCTTCGTAAATT
Organism: Belonocnema kinseyi; assembly: GCF_010883055.1. Taxonomy (NCBI): domain Eukaryota; kingdom Metazoa; phylum Arthropoda; class Insecta; order Hymenoptera; family Cynipidae; genus Belonocnema; species Belonocnema kinseyi. The sequence continues at coordinate 12,769,977 of NC_046660.1, forward strand.
TCACGAATTCCGTGAATTCTTCGTAAATTTCACGAATTCTGTGAATTCTTCGAATTATGTGAATTCCTTTATTACCGTGAATTGCGTGACTCTCGTGAATTTGATGAATTTCGTGTTTTTCGTGAATTCCATGAATTCTGTCCATTACTTACATCCTGTAAATTCCGTAAATGCTTTGAATTCCTTAAATTATTTAAGCCTCATAAATTCAGTGAACTCAATGAATTTCGTGAGTGACGTGAATTCCATGAATTCCTTGAATTATGTGCATTTGTTGCATTCTATGAGTTCCTTAAATTTCTTAAATTCATTGTATTCCGTGAATTCCACAAATTTAATTAATTCCATGCATTTTCTGAATTCCGCGAATTTAATGAATTCCATGAAATCCGTGAATCCTAGGCGTTATATAAATTCCGCGAATTCCTTGAATTCCGTAATTTTGGTGAATTTCTCGAATTCCTTCGGAAATAAACTTCCAATACATTTAGTGGAAGTTTCCAACAGAAATCTTTAGCATTGTACCTAAAAATGTATAATCAATTAAAACGGTGGTCTTTCAACTGAAATGATGATTCATCAACTAAAACAATGGATTTTAACCAGAAAAGTTTAAATTTGAACTGAATAGTTGCGTTTTTAACCAAAAAGATAAATTTTAAAGAAGATTTTAATAATTTTCAAACTCGAATAACCAATTAATTTTTCGCCCAGACTATTCATTGGATTTAGACAATTATTGTTTTTAAAGTAAAGCTTCTTAAATTTCGAAAAAATGTGGCTAATTTTTTATTTAATAATCAATATTTATTAAAGACAGACCTATATTAATGCAAAAACTATCAAAAATAACTGTTAGTGAGGAAATATAATTTTTAAATTAAAGTTTGTTCTGAAAAAAGATCTTCTCCGTCGCTCCGGAGGGAATCGAACCAGGGAACATCCGATTGCCGGCCGGGTACTTTTCCATTAAGCTACTATAGAGATCGAAGAAACCAATCCTTCTTTCAGAAACATATGTTGTCTTTTGCAAGGTGTTAATTAATTGATTAACTTAAATAGACAGTGTTGATTTCTATTTTCACAGCGGGTGAATATATTTATTTGAAAAAATCTCAGTTTGCATATTTTTTTAACGAATATTTTCAATTTTTTTTACGTAATAGAATAAGAACATCTTTGTGGCGACAATTCGTTATGATGCGTTTAAGATTTGAAAGAAATATTCATTGCTTAAACAATTTCTATTTTAAAAAATACAGAGTTTGGATATTTTTCAATGAATAAGTTCAATATTTTCTGCGAAATTCACTAAGAGTATATTTCCAATTACTCGTTGCTATAATACTTTACAAATTCACAAAACCATTTTAATTATTAAAACATTAAGATAACTTTTAGCTATAAAACTTTGCGCTCATCAATGGACAAACTTAAATTCTTTACATAATTAATCATTTTTGTAAAGCAGAGTAATATTCAAGGTTTTGAATGTACCAAAATAAATCGAAAAATAAACCGGAAGGTTTTACGAAATTTTTTTAATTTTGCCGGATTTTAAAAAACTTAGATCCTTAAAAAAAATTTAATTTGAATTACATGCGCTATTTTTAAAGATTTCAATATAAAAGATTGTCGAATTTGAAGAATTTTGAAGAGAAAAAAAGAAATAAAAATCTCTTCTTAAGATTTCTGGAAAATTGATTTTTTATGCAAAAATAAGCTTTAAAATTAAAAACCATTTTAAGAAAAGTTTGAATAATTAAAAAATTTTTTGCAAATTTGAGGAAATTCGTATAGACTTCATGAAGTTCAAAACTAAATAAGATTTTTGGAAATTAAAAAAAAATTGACGCTTTTTAATATTAAAAAAGTATCAAGAAAATGAAAAAACTGCTCTTGAGATTCTGGTAAAATATTTAAATATAATAATTTAAATATTAAAATAAAACAGTTTTTGTTAAAGATTCAACTATTTTATTGTATATTCTTCTTTTTTTGATAAATTCCACGCTCTTATTTCCAACGGTATAAATTTTTTAGAAATCATTTGATTGATGTTCACATATTTTTCTATTTGGTTCGAAAATTAATTTTTAAAATAAAAAAAAACTTTATTTGAAATTTTTCAAGGAGTTACAACATTTTCGTTTGTACTCAAAATTCTTTAAAAGCTGCTTATTATCAAAATTTCGATATTTTCTTAAAACCTGTACAGCACCTAAATATCTATTGAAGTAAGGTTTTCTAAAATTGTTTAAAATCGGGGAAGATTATGAGACTTTTCGTAAAATTTTTCAGTAAATTTTTTGAAAAATTTTTTAAAAAAAGAAATGAATTATCTTCTAGAAAAATATATTTCATCTTTAAAAAATGATTATCAATAAAATTAGTGACTCAGCACATATTACACCTTTTTTGAAATTTGGTTACGAGAGACAGATTTTTCTTTTATGTAAATCTTGAACCAACGCTTCCATAGAATAACAATTTTCCCGATTAAAGCTGAATGTATGGAAAACGATTTTATTTTTGGAATATCGAAAAAGCTCCAAGGGATTCCATTTTCCAGATGAGAAAACTATAATATTTATTTTTAATAAATAAATCGTTTAAAGTTTTCAACGCAATCTTTCGAAAAATTCGAGACCACTTTTTTCGAGATTCAAAAATTCTCTGTACATTCATTTATAGTACTTGAAACATTTATCCTAATCAATCTTTTCATAAAAAAAATAGCAGAGTTATAGCAATTACAAAATTAAAAAAAACGAAAATAAAAATATGAAGCTAAATAACGCACGATATAAATGAATAGTGAATAAAAACATCAAATAAAAAAGCACCTAAAAAATATCTACAAATTTTCTTTTAATCACTTTTTTACAGAAAACGTAGTTTTTATTTCATTTATAAAAACATTAAAAATACAAAAATTAAATTTTTCGACACACTACGCAAGCTAAGAAAAAATAAGTAGATAAAATTTTTTTCAATGAAAAAAAAAAACAAAAATGTTTATTTATCATTTTTTAATATGATAGGGAGATTCTATTTCAATCGTAAAATAAAAAAATTTACTGGTTGGATAAAAGACACAAGCTACAATAAAATTTTATTTAAAAACATTTTTCTTCGAAATCATATTTAAATATTTTCTTAGAACCAGTTTTTTGCATTATTTTCAGATTCTTTTCATAATGAGAAGACATTAATATTATGTGAAAACTTTATATCTTTTTCAATCGTAAAAAGTAACATTAAAAATTACAAAAATAAATCTGAGGAAAAAACGAAAAAAATGAATGGAAAAAATTTGTTCAGCCAAACAGGAGCTAGAAATTTGCTTTCAATCATTTTTTTATGGGACAAAAAGATTATACAAATTTCTTATTAACTATTTTTTTTATAGAAAGCTTCATTCTTGTCTTAATCATAAAAAATAACAATACTATAAATTAAAAAATTAAATGAAAAAATGAATTCACAAAAGTTGTTCAATAATGAAATTAAATGTTTAAAAAAACGATACAAGACAAATTTCACGCATTTTTTTATAGGGCAGACTTTTTTTTAATTTCAGCAGAAGAAAAATTAGCAGTTTTTTTCTGAATCTTCAAAAAGGCTTCTTTCTTTTATAAGAATGTGCAACTTTTCACGAGAAATTGAAAAACATAGAAGTTGAATAGTTTTAAGATAATATTTAAAAAAAATACAACTTTTAAAAAAATCCTAAATTTTACAGTTCTACATTTTGTGTAATTATAATTCAATAATTATTATCATTCCAAGTGAATTGCAAACAATATTTTACAATTTCTTCAAATCTTTGAAAGCCTACAAAATTCCTTACTTTTCTTGTGAATAAATTCTTGGATATCTACTAAAATATAAAAATCCTTTACAATTGTGAAAGCCCTTGGAAATCCCTTGAAATTTCTTAAATCTATTTGAAATGCCTTGGAATCTTTTAAAATATCCTAAAATACTTACGTCGAGAAAATCTCTTCAAACTATTGAAATAAATAATAAAATTGTAGGAATCATATCAAATTTTCACAGATATTTCAAATCCTTTGCTATATTTTGAAATGCTCTCAAACTTTTTAAAGCTCTCGAAAATGCTAACGAATCAGAAAAATACCTTAAAATATTTGAAATCCTTTCATGAATTTATTGATTGATTCTAAAGATTATTTAAATAAAAGTTGGAAATTAAAAAAAAATTGGTAGAATTAAGTAGAGAATGAGAATTTAATGAGAATGTGTTCGTTAAAGCGAAAGAGCTTTAACGAAAGAGAATTCACAATCACCAAAATACAGTTGTCGATGTTTTGACCTTCAATTTTATAAGGCATTATACATATAAAATATTAATTCAAGCCATCTTGGCGATTTTTCCTAAACCAATTTGTAAGTACAATATATTAATATACTTGCAAATTGGTTTCGAAAAAATCGCCAAGATGGATGTAACTAATGAATATTGAAAATGTTTGTGTATATATACTAGTCGCTATCTCATTAGGCACGCTAAATTATTACGCACTTATTCGGTATTGCAAAGTCATGTGAAAAACAATTTTGTTCACTCGAATATTATAGTATTGCAAATCATTGCTCGAACGTATAAAGATTATAAAAAATTTCGTAATTCACCTACCTTATCTTATTTTCTTCACGAAACCAATAATTCATTCAATAAAAAAATAAATGTGATCAAAACTGAAATCAACTACACCCATTCCAAAATTTGGTTGAAAATTTGATGCAAAATAAAATTTTTTTGTTGAAATATAGTTTTTTACATGCAACATTAATTTTTCTAAATTAAGGTAGTTGTCGTGCCAACAGTCAGATATCTGACAAAATAGTTCTTCTGTGATTTTAAGAATCAAAATATTATAACTGATGTAATTTCAAACAAAAAAGATGATTTTTTTATTAAATATGTTGAAATTCACAAAAAAAGATTAATTTTAAAAATTACAAAATAACCTTCAAGTATAATTATTTGTTTGAAAATTGTTTTTTCAAAACAAATTGTTTTTACGATTTCAGCCATAGAAAAATTTGCTTTCCAAATTGGAAACAGTAGAGTTACGAAAAATGTTTTCCCGGAAAAAATAAGCCATTATTTATTAAAATGCAATAATTTTTTTTTAATTTTGCAAGAAGCAATGGTTAGAAAAAAATCATTTGCAAAATAGATGGTTAAAATTAATGTCTTTTTTTGTGGATTTCAAAATTTTTCATACAAAATAATGCCTCTCATTTGAAATTGCATCAGCTATAATATTTTGATTCTTAAAATCATAGAAAAACTATTTTTTTTCAGATATCTGAATTCTGGCACAACTTTCTTAAAATTGATTTAATCCAGTTTTGTTTAAACCGAGATCATTTTATTCTAAAAATCCAACTACTTAGATGGAAATTCATGTTTCTTTGTGAAAACATTAATCTTTTTGATTGACAATTCAACTATATGATTAGAATTTTTTAATTTTTTTGAGAAATTATCTTTAGTAGTAGAAAATTAATGTTCTTCTTTTAAAATTCATCCTTTAGGATTGTAAACTTATTCGAAAATTTCATTTTTTTGCAGAAGCTTGTATTTTTTGGTAAAAGTTTTCTACATTTGGAATAATTTTAGTTTTTTTGTCTTTTTATCATAAGCATTTCTTTGAAATTCATATTTTTATTAAAATATCAACTAGGACATTTTCTGTGTGTATTCACCTTTTTGGTTAAAGATTCAACTACATTTTTGAAATTGGAAATAATTTGTTAATATATAAAAAACAATGCGATTTAACCAAATTTAAAATGATTCAGAAAGCAAAAATGAATTCTTTATTTTTTTTTTTATAAGACTGAAAATGTTGTATACTTTTCTCTTATTATATTTTTCTATTCATAAAGTTTTCTAAAAAAAATTCTTCAATGATCAAGATATCGAAAATTTCAAAATTTGAGCATTGGAAGAGTGTTCAAGAGAAACTTTTGAACCAGTCTTATGGAAGTCGATTAGAACACATCATTTTCTGATTCAAATTGAAAAATATTTTGATGCTTATAACACTCCACTGTTTATATAAATATAGTAATAATAATAAATATTGCATAGTTGTTTATAAAACGAAATTTCCTCAGTTTTCTAATTTTTTATGAGTGGGCAACTGAAAATCATTACAAGAGCAAAGAAAATTTTCCTTATTATTTAACATTTTTATACAATGATAAAAAAGCAATATTATGACAAAGATTTTCAATTTTTATCCATCTTCGAATAAAATAAGACTCATAGAAAAGCTTCTAGTATAGTCATCTGTACAGCCTAAAATAAATTTATATATTTTTACGAAAAAAGTTGTAGCTTTCCACTATTGAATTACACATTTTATACTAATCTTTAGTGACTTTTTTCATTTTTAAATTATTAGAATTTCTTTAGTAATCAATGAAATCCCACTCATTTATATTTACAGAATAAATATATAAAAAATAGCTTTTATTTGGTTCCCAAATAATGATCTTGATAACAAAAAAATCCGAATGAAATGAGATGAAAATATTGATAAAGACCATTTTATTTTTTCTTCTTCCCACGCAGAAATCACTTATTTTGAATGTTTTTATATCTTTGCTATGTAGGTTGTTGAGCCCTTGAGGGTCACATTGGGGTTGGTTTTCGTATAAGAAATCAGATATTTTGAAGAAATAATTTTGTATGATTTTAAGAATTGAAATATTAGCAGTCATATCTTATACATAAAAAACATGATTTTTAACAGAAAAATTGAAAAAATTACAATAAATACTTATTTTAACAAAGTTATTGAATTCTTTCTTACGGTCCATTCTAATCAATGAAAAAAATGGATGATTTTAGTTTAACTATTTTAATACAATATTCAGCTATTTAGTTAAGAGTTTATATTTTTTAAATAAAAAATAAATATTCGCTTAAAGAAATATTTTTTGTTGTTAATGCATTATTTTGTTGAAAATTCGTCATTTTTGAATAAAAAGTTCAGATATTGCGATCGAAAATTTATAGTTTTTGTAAAGAATGAATCTTTTTATTTACAAAACTCTACTTTTCAGGTTAGGAAGTGAACTGTCATTAAAAAAATTCGTCTTTTTGCGTAAAAAATCAACCATTTGGGTGACATTGTAACTGTTTTTGGTTTAAAATGCATCTTTTCACTAATGTGTTAATAATTTAACTTTTTTTTTTAATATTCAGCTACAGGGTAGTTATCTTTTCTGGTCCAAAAATCACGAGTTTTGTTGAAAATTTTTCCGTTTGGATTAAAAATTCATGTTTTGAATCAGAAAAGTTATCTTGTTAGGAAATTTATTTTTAAAAAATTCACCATTTTTCTCGTAAATTAAAGTATTGTGTTAAAATCTGAACAATTTTTTTTAAAGTCACATTTTTTGCCTTAAACTCATCTCTTTGGTACAAATTTCACTATTTTGTTTGAAAGTTATTAATTTTTTAAAATAAAATAAAATTTTTTAATTTAAAATTGAACTATTTGATTCTGAACCATTTGGTCGAAAACACACCTTTTTTGTTGAAAATGATACTCGATCATAAAACTTTTTTATTTATTATTTCTTATTAATTTTATGAGTAAACTCTTTTAAAAAATGTTGAATAAAGACGCTTAAAGTGATTTTTACTTACGCAAGTTTGCGTTTTCATCGAATTATTCAAAAAATAAGAAAAAACATCGGATGGTGAAATTCCATAAATAAAAATCATTCGAGACACTTTAATAAAATTAGAAGAAAAGCTAATTTTTCTGCCTTTAAATACTGATACTAGGCATTTATATAATAAGTTTACAAAATAATAAATAAAATCAGATTACAAATTGTCATCATGAACCTTTTCTGAAAATATAATTTTAAGAAAATTAAGAGAAAAGGCAATTCCTCTCTGACTTAAAATGTCCGTACTGGGCATTTGTTTATATAATTTGCTTATGAAATTCATAAAAATATATCAGATGACACATTTTCATTACTAAACGTCACGGATTACATTATTTAAAGAAAATTAAAGGGAAAACGATTATTTTCTGTCTTAAAAATGTCCACAGTAAGCATTTGTTTATCTGATTTGTTATTAAAATTATTGAAAAAATCGGCTTACCAATTTTCATAATCAAACATGACTGACAATATAATTTTAACAAAATTAATTGACAAGGCTACGTCACTCTGCCTTTTAATGTCTACACTGGGAAATTGCTTATATAATTTGTCATGCAATTAATAAAAAATGACGGATTAAACAATTTTTCAACTAAGCATCACTAACAACATAATTTTAACAAAAGTAAAAAAAAAGATTGTTGGTCGCAGTCTTGAAATGTCTAAAGTGGGAATAACATTATTTTATAAACTTATTTTAAATAATCACAAGACAAGTTTGTATGGTCAAGTATTGTTTTTGAAATAAAATCAAGTAATTTAAAAGCAAAAATATACTTTGAAAACAAAAAATCCATAATTTTGTCTGCTCGTTAATTCAATTTATGTTCTTTAAGTTTTTTATTGGTGACTTCAAATGATGTATATTTTAATGTAAATTTAAAAAAAAAGGGGTGAGAATTAGGGGGCCCCAATCATTGCCCCCTCTTGTCAGATCTAATGCACAGGATCAATTTTGAACCAAACAAACAACAAAAAAAGAATTTCCGACTAAATAGATCAATTCTCAACCAAATTTTCATTTATTTATTTAAATAAATAAAAATAAATGTCCTAGTCTGAAAATTAATATTTTTGGTTGAAAATTTATCTTTTTTATTTAAAAACTCAACTATGCGGTTGAAAATTCTTGTATTATTTTTAAAATGCATGTATTTTTTTCAGTAAAATACTATTTGTCTTGTTTGAAAATGGTTGAAATTAACTGAATTTGTTGAAAATTCCTCTTTTTTACTGAATATTATTTCTTTTAGCTGAATATTTAACTATGCCATTTTTGCCATTTTTCTTTTTTATTTAAAAATTCATTTCTCTCCTTGATAATTTAACTCTTATTTCGAATAAATATTTTTGATAAATTCGTCTTTTTGGTAGAAAATGAGTTGGTTGAAAATTCACTTGATTTGTGGGAAATTAAAATATTTTGTTCAAACTGTTTTTGTTGAAAATGATTTTTGTTTTACTGAAAAGTCAAGTATACCATTTTTTTTTAAAATGTGACTAAATTGTTAAACAACATTTTTAGTTGAAAAATAATTTCATTGACTGAAAATTGATAGTTTTCAGCTGACAATTTATTTCTTTGTTTAATTAAATTTGTTATCTGAAAGTTTAACTATTCCATTTTTGGTTAATATTTGATTTTTTTGTTGAAAATTTTATTTTTATGGTTGAAAATTTACCAATGTTATTGAAATTTAATGTATTTTGTGGAAACTTAGTTTTTTTAGTTAAAAATTAATCTTCTTTTATAAGAATTCACCTTTTCAGATGTAAATTAAATTATTTTGTTTTTTATTAAAAATGTATTTTTACTAGTTGAAAATTCAAGTTTGCGAAATTCAGAACTACGCAAGAAAAACTGAACAGTTAAAGCATTACATTTTTACATTTCAACGTGAAGGAACTTTTTCAAGATTTTTCATTTTCTTTATACTGTTTTGTTATTTACTTTATTTTACTTATAAAGTTTCAACAACAACAAAATCAAACAACTTTCCTACAAAATATTATATTTTTCAGCAAGAGATAAGGTTATAAAAACTAAAATGTTAAATCTTCATTATTAACAAAATAAATAAATTTTAACAAAATAGTTGTTATTAATAGTTGAATCTTCAGCAAAAGATATTTTAATTTTAAATAAAAAAACAACGTAACTTAACCAAAAAGACGAATTTCCTACCAATTAGTTGAATTTAGAACCAAGGCAGATTAACTTTTATTGAAACATTTTGAATTTAAAAATCAAAAAATTAGTTTCTGGCTAAAAAGACACATTTTTACACCAAAGATTGAAACTTTTAACTCAAACCATAAATCTCCAATAATAAAAAATTTATTTTTTAGCAAAGTAATTCAACTTTCAAACAGTTGAATTTTCACAAAAACTGAATTCTTAATGAAAAATTTAACAGTTCACGTTCCAATTAAAAAGATTGTAATTTTGAACTCGGACAGTTGAATTCATCCAAATTTGTTGAATAAATTATTTCTTCCTGATGTATACTTCGCGCGGACACTGGAGATAGACCAGTGTCTGACCAGAACGGCATTGACCACTGCGTGTCCGGTATTGTTGAGAGCGCTTAGTAGTATGAGTCGCTTTGGTCAGGCGCTGCATGACTATTCCATTGATTAAAACTTAAATTTCCTCGGTATTACAGAGGTAAATTGACAGGATAAGTTATTATTCGAAACTTGTATTTTCTCCTTTAAAAAATAAGGCAAGAAAGAAAGAAAAACTAATATGGTTGTCAGACAACAAAATTTAATCACCGAGAGACAATATTCCCCGGGGCCTTTCCTTGCTCATTTGATAAAGTGAGACAGAAGTGAAATCTTGGAATTGCGAAATCACTTATGTCTACCTATTTAAATTGTTTCTTTCTTTGAAAAAGGCAAAAAGTAAAGAAGAAGAAGAACATCGTTTTCAGGCGTAATATTCTAAAGTATATAATCGGCGGGGACAGCGGAAAAGGGAAAAGAGCAAATTAGTATACATAAAATTTTTTTTTTATTAATTTAAATTGGTTTAAATTGATTATTGTTGCAGGTATCACAATGGGAACACTCGTATTCTGTGTTACATGCAGTGGCCCGATGGTAGTTACCCAAATAGCAAAACGGAATACATGTAAGTTTATAAAAATCTAAAATATCAAATAAAGAATAAATACAAATTCAAATTTTTATTAAATTTCTATCATATAAACTAATTAAGGAAATTCTAAAAAAAATCCAGCGATCGAATTTACAAAATGTACTCTCGAATCTTTCAATTAAATATTAAAAAAACAAAATCCCATGATCAAAAATCCCTCGTCTTTTTATATTTTTTATTTTTATCTCACGACAAAATACATTTTTATAATATATTATATATTTTTTGTCATGAATAAACGAATTATAATTAAAAACAGAAGAAAGAAAAAAAGAAGGAAGAAGATTTGGCGGTGGCCTTTTTTCTATCTTCTTTTTTATTTTAGCTTTTTAAATTTTGAATTAGGAAATGTAAGTTGTGTTCGTTTATTTTTCTACCATACTGCCTGTTTATGTCGCTGACGCATTTCCGCAAATTAGCTCGATTGCTTTAGAATTGATGTGAAAATGTAAGACAACTCCCAGGTGGTAAAAGCGATATTAATGCTTATAAATGGTTGTAATCCGATGGTTTTTGCCCCGTGATAAGTCGGTTTTTCTACGATATTTCACACCTTGCGCTACATTAAAAATAGTTATATTTGTCTGATGAAATATATTTTCGAAATTTTATCAATAAGAGTAATTAGGCATCAATGATATTGAAAATACGAAATTCCTGCTTTAAGAAATCAAAACTTTAAATCCTTTATATTGATTTAAATAATTTAAATACCTGAAGATATAAATGTCAAAATTATAAGAAATTTAGTCATAATTAAAGTTTTTAAATTATGTTAAATATTTAGATTAGAGTTACGCATGATATGTAATTAACCTCAAATACCTTACAGTTTTCAGGCAATTAATATTTTGCGTCTAATCAGAGAAGAAAATTTCCGTTCTAGAAATGTCTTTTTGGGACAATTAAAAAATCCCGAAAAACTCAATTCCCGACGATGTAAAATTCATGATAAAGGAAATAACTAAAATCGAAAATTGCCGAAATATACATGTTATCTTCATGTCCAGGAAAAGAAATTATGAATATATGCGTAATTATTTAATTTCAGAGTTTAGAATAATTGTTATATAAATATAACTTTAGTAAAAATAATTACTTTAAAAATTGTGAATTAATTAATAATCGGATTTATTAATGAATTGAGAAATTCTTTCTATGATCAGGAATTCAAACTTTGCATCTTTATATTAGGCATTTCATATAATTAATATCATGGATGCCTGAATCTTGATGTTAAATAAATGATTTACAAAATGATACAACTCGAAAGAGCGAAAATGATTTTAAAAAATTAGTCAGATTATGTGCCATACGCCTAGAAAAAAGGGTTTCGTAGCTCTCCCCATACCCCCTCTCCCTCT
>NC_046660.1:12782334-12785683 GCF_010883055.1 Belonocnema kinseyi
TTCCCTATGATTTCTTGTGCTACCTAATATTATCCGATTCTATCCAATTGCATCATTTGTTTCTCTTTCCGCACTTCCTTTTTCGTATTTCTTTACTCCTTCTCTCCTCTAGAGTCCATATCAATTTATACCTGTCAGTTAATTCTTTGCTTTCTCTAATGCCTCTTCGTACCCACCACATCTCTTGCTATACTCCCTCTCTCCTAACTACTTATGTTTTCCTTATCCCCCCTTACTTAATATTCCTCTTGCAGTTCGTCGCAGCAGTCCTGGTTCTTGACCCCTTTCCATTTTCTTACTTTCTTTCTCCCACTCCCCTTAACTAATTCCCTCACTTTCTTTCTCTCTTTACTACTACTTCCCTATGCTATATTTACTTTCCCTCTCGATCCCTTCCTGCTTCTTCTCTCCTTACTACCAACGCTTCCCTCGCATCTGCTTTCGAGAAAAAAATACGACAGACGGATTCACGATTAAAATTATAAGGGCTTCTGTCTAGGGCTGTTCAACCCTGAAAACTAAAGTTAAGAAATAGTCAAAGTAGGAGCTGTGCGCTTGAAAAAAATGGTTTCGTAGCCTATGAAGACGTTAATTGAGTCGTTCCAAACGCCTCCGCCAATACTTTCTGTTTCTTGCCCCACCTACATTTTCCTACTTTCCGTTTCCAGCCCTACTTTTTCCCCTACTTCCCCACACCAAATTTTCCGCCGCAACCTAACCACTCATTTGCGCTCACTTCTTCTCCTGACACTTCCTATACTTTTCATTTCCTCAATTCCACTGCCGTCATTTTCCCTCGCTATCGTTCTTCCCCTTTTCTGATTTCCCAAAGTTCCCCTCCGTGGGAAAAGTGCGACGGACAAAAGAAAATTTGACCGAAACTAAAAGAATGTCTGCTCGGGACTACGAAACCCTAAAAACTGATTTTTTTAAAATATATATTTCTTATGCTAATTGTGTACAAACAATAATTCAATTCAAAAGCTAACGTAATTTGGCAACAAAAAATTTGAAAAAAGAAACACGTATTAATATTTTTACCCCTTTTATTTAAAAAGGGTCCACAAGACATATTTTATGAACTTGGAAAAATAAGTTTCATTTCAAAGTTATAAATAATAATAAAAAAATAATAATAACTCCTCTTTAGTAGAGGCAAGAAATACTCGACAAAAATAGAATCACTGTGGTCAAGTCAAACTGGGGTGGGAGATTAGCACACGTTCCCAACGACATGCCGTTGCATGTATAAATGCATCAGGGACCACTAAAAGTGCTTTGACCTAATTAAGAACAAGCACACTTCATTCGTGCTCTGATTATTGCCTATTTTTACGAAACAGTGTTGGTGTGAACTGTGGGTTTCATACTTTTCAAAATAATATAAAGAAAAATAAGAAAAAAACATGCATTTTTGAGAAAAATATTGTTTTCTTACTTTTTAATGCTCAAATATATTGACAGTCAATTTGAATCACCAGTTGCACATACACAAAAGGGAAAGAATTTTTTTGAGACAATTTCATTGTTATCAAAAATTGTTATGAGCAAATAAAAAGTTTTCCTCCTTTTTTTACGAAAAAAATTCTTAGCTGTCTAATATGAATCAAAGTAGCTCTTGGAACTTATTAAATTTAAAAACATTGTTAGCTCTTAAAATTTTCCATTGTAACGTATAATTAAAGTTGATCAATAGAACTATTTTATCAATTTTTCTAGAAAAAAATTATTTTCCATTTAGTGCCTACCGTAATTATAGAGACACCTTAAAACATAACTATCTTGCATTTTTAATTTTAGTTTAGTGAATAATAATGTTGAAACAAAAAAGGGGAAAATTCAGCAAGTTCAAGAATATGATTTTTCATCTTTAAAAGCACTTGCAATAAATTTATTATTGGTCAGAAGAATTAAAGGTTTTAAACTCATAGAACGTTGATAATCCGAATAATATTTGGACTATCATTATAAACTAATTTCTGACGTTGGTGATTAGTAGTCGGAAAAATTATTTATATTTTAAAGTAAAATTTCTTAGGCTGAATTTAAAAAAATAGATCGATAGATTGTAACGACTAATGACCATACGTCAGCAAAGTTTATTTTTAAAAACAATTTCATCACAATTACTCAATTTTGGTTTCAATCTCTAAGCAACAATTTTTGTTCTAATTTACACAAATTTCAACTGTTTCAGATATAATTTTGCAACTGCAAAGTATTGTTCGAGTTAAATAAATTAAATGTTGTTTATAACAAACATTGTTAATAAGCGTCCTAATCGAACGATTTTTTGTCGAAAAACAATATTTTTCCATTAAATCTTATTGGTCGTAAGCTAATATTGCTATTCTATCAAGATATTTGGATGCTAATTATATCAGAGATTTTTATAAAAAAATTTTTATTCATAAAAATACATAAAAATGTGATTTTTTGGCCTAAATATTTCAAATACATACCCAAGTTCGAAGTCTCATACGGCCCAACATTGGCCCATAGTCGGCAAAAATATTGCCGAAGCTCGGCTGTCATTATCGCGCCAATGATGGAATGATAACTAGGGCCTGCACTTGGCAGCCAAGGTTTGGCTGCCATTATCGGCCCAACACTGGGTACCAGTATTGGACTAAACCTGGCTGCCATCGGCGTGCCATTGCCGGATTGATAACTATGGCCTTCACTTGGCAGCCAGGGCTTGGCTGCCATTGTCGGCCCAACACTGGCTACGGTCTAAGGATATGACAAAAAAGATATTTAAAAAATAAATATTAATTGATTGCGAGTACTTTGAATATAAATATTTATGGTCCTGTTTAGACTGAATACATATATTACATTTTGAACATTATATTACAAATCAAATTTCTAGCGCTACGGGGTATCGAACCTACATCTATATACCTAAATCTATCGCCTAGCAGTGGAGCGAGCTAACCACTCCGCTAAACTTTCAAGTTGAAACTCTGTGAAAAAGCCATCCTCATAAGCTGCAGTTCAGAAAAGTTAAAGAACCAAATTTTAAGCTCTCTTTTTTTATTATTTATTATTATGTGACGTTGTGCAAATGTTAAATACACGAAATGTTAACAGGAATATACACTAATTTTTAAATAAATAATTTAAATCGATTACAATTTTTCTTCGTGTAATATTTTTTTTTTTTTCGTTGTAGCCTGCTTTACAATTTTTTGAAATGACAAGAAATGTAATTTGTATAAACATTAACAATTTTTAATGACAGAACTTAACAAAGGGGGAGGGTCGGTAAGGCCGGTTTTTGGCCTAATTTATTTTTGGACCAAAAAATCTGAAAAAATCATGGTAGTATCTTATAAGTATCCCGAGT
>NC_046660.1:12785783-12797033 GCF_010883055.1 Belonocnema kinseyi
TCATTTGAAGGTCATTTGAAGGTCAAATCGAGAAAAAACGGTAAAAAATTAAAAAAAAATATGTTATAGGTTTTTGGGGTCGCTGATTATGAACCTGGTGTCTACTGACCTTTATCGCGTCAGGCTCAAGGTCATTTGAAAGTCAAATCGATAAAAAACGCTGAAAAAATAAAAAAAATATGTTATAGGTTTTCGCGGTCGTTGATTACGAATCTGCCATCCATTGACCTCTGTCGCATCAGGATCAATCATATTTTTAAAAAATTTTTTTACCGTTTTTCTCGATTTGACCTTCAAATGACCTTCCAATGACCTTGAACCTGAAGCGATGGAGTTCAACGGATGCCAGATTCGTAATTAGCGACTCAAAAAACCTATATCGTGTTTTTTTGGATTTTTTTACCGTTTTCTCTCGATTTGACCTTCCAATGACCTTGAAACTGTCGCGATAAAAGTCAAAGGATGCCAGATTTGTATTCGGCGAACCCGAAAACCATAGTAAACCCGAGATAACCTCAGAATACATGTTTAAGAGTGTCAAATCTCTCGAAAATACAGTTGGTGGGTAGTGGTGTTTCCTATATTTGTAGGGGTGGCTGGGGGTGGAAGTTAGTCCGTTTAGCGTGCAATCGACTCGGTATACTTATAAGATACTACCATGATTTTTTCAGATTTTTTGGTCCAAAAATAAATTAGGCCAAAAACCGGCCTTACCGACCCTCCCCCTTTCATCGTGAACTTTGACAATTTTTCAATAAATGGTCAATATAGGCTGCCAGCACTGGCTCAACATTGGGCCGATTTAAATAAAACATGGTTTGCCGTGGTAAAAGTGACACTTGGCCCAGTAATGTGCCATCCCTGGGCCAGACTTTGGCTGATCCTCGTGAAAAATGGTTCCCCGTACTAAAAGTGAGACTTGGCGCAATAAAGTGCGGGTATTGGGCCAAGTATCGGTGGAGGATCGGCAAATATAAATAGCCAATATAGGCTGCCAGCACTGGCTCAACGCTGGGCCGATTAAAATTCCGATATTAGCCCAATATCTTTAGCCGACCTTTGGCTGCCAAAATTGGACCAACGCTGGGCCGTGTATTCAGCTCCGGCAATTCGCACTTGGGTAGATACCAATGTTTCAACAAAGAAATTAAATAAAAATAATGTGTCGTTTATTATAACAAATATTATGAACAAATGCTCCAGATAGAAGAGTTTTTGTGAAAACAAATTCTATTTTCGATATAATCATGTTAGCAATGGAAGTGAAGATGTTAGGCTGAAAATGAAATTCGCGATTTTTAGAAACAAGTAATCTTACAAATAGGCACGTAATATATAAAATTCAGTTATGATTTTAAATTACTACTTATTATGTTACACACACAAAAAAAGTTAAATCTAAAAATTATTAAAATATACTCAAGTAAAGAGAAAGCATTAAACTTTGTATTTTTTAACATTAGACTCTTCAATTTTGTTTTTTGTCATTTGTTGCATTAGATCAAACAAATGATGCTAAATATAAAAATTATTTGAATATACGAAGCCAAAAACAAATACAACAATATTTTTATAATTAAATTTTGAATTCTATTTTGGAATTAACATTTCTTGCATCAAATGAAACAACTGATGCTACAAGACAAAAGAAAAATCTCAACAGTGTTTATATAAAATTCGATCCTGTGTTAGTTTAAGATCTGATTTTGAATCAACAAAGAAGCTTTATGAAATGTCTTAAAAGGTTTCTTTATTTATTATTTCGGAATTAGATACACAGAAGTAAAAGTGAACAATTTGTGTTTTTTTTATCCAGTACAGTTCAGAATATTCTTTACAATTAGTCAATATAAATTTATTAATAGATTGTAGATTTCCGATTTATTTAGAAGAACTGTAGTATGCATTTCTAGCTGATTCAATATAAAAGAACAAGAATAACGTGTTGCGATTATCTAATATTGATGTTGAATTTAGCGTAATGATAAATGTGGAAGACTCCTTCCGAAGCTTTTTCCACTAACAAGTAACACTACCCAAGTGTCAGTCACCGATTAGAACTAAACTTTGCACATTATTAAAACACTAAAAAATATTGAATCCGTGTTTTTTATTTTTGCATAATTCGCTTTCTAGGGGTAACAACCACCCGTACCAAGCCATAAGCAGCCTAACCCACTTATACCTGGGATCAGCGAGTTTAATCGCTCGTTCTTCTTAAAATAATTAATAGGGGTGGTTTTTCGAGATCAGGTAGGTTAGGGGTGGATGCTGAGATGTGTAACGTTGGTTAAGGAGTGGGTGATTAGGTGGACTAGATTATGGTGTGGAACTTAAATATTAAAAAAAAAACGAGCGATTAAACTCGCTGATCCCAGGGATAATTGGGTTAGGCTGCTTATGGCTGAGTAGGGGTCGTTTCTACCCCTAGAAAGCGAATTCTGCAAAAATGAAAAAACACGGGTTCAATATTTTTAAGTGGTTTATTGATGTGCAAAGTTTGGTTCTAATCTGTAAGTGACACTCGGGTTCTGTCACTTGTAAGTGGTTTTTCCCGGCCGAGTTGACCTGAAGTAATGCCATAACGATATTTGGTAATCTGGATGCATAAGCAAATTCAGGAATGTATTTGCGAATTACTGGAATGAACATAATTGATTTATTTCAAGTGACTGACCAATTGTGGCTTCCCACTTCACTGCTCTAATTGTTGGTATTCGATCAAAATTTGTTTGGAAAAGGTGGATTGGTTTTTTATGGGTTGACATTGGCAATGTGATTTTTGGGCAGGATTCTGCATTTTTGAAGATCATATTTAATATAAAGTAAGAAGTGATTGGTTTTATGTAATAATAATAATATATCCTAGAAGAGGAAGACCTTTGACATAGGACTTTTAGATCAAGCTCAAGGGCATCAGTACTTGAGTGATTGAATCAAATGATAAGAGTATCATCGCTCAGAATAAAACTTCAGCTATGCTGATATAAGCATTATATATGCCAATTCAGTTTGAGAGAGCTAGGTAGCCCGGTGCATCCAAAAGGATTAAATTTAACGTGTTAAATTGGAACAGTCAAGGATACTACAAGATTAGAATGGACCTACTAATATCAGGGATTAATAGATAATTAATGTTTATTTTCACTGCTCTTAATTTGGTGTTTAGACGAGCAATAATGAATGTATAATTTCATTGTTCTTAATTTGGGTGCATTAGATTAGAATGTTACTTGCGATTATCCAGCTATGTATTCCTCATCCTCTGAAAATTTAAAAATTGAAAATCGATCTTGGTGAGCATTAAGGAAATCCTTTCGACGCAGAAGGATATTTCTTGGAGTGGCAAATTAAGGACGGTCGAAAGCCAATTAAAAGCCCTTGACCTCGCAAAAGGTCAAGTGATAAAAAGCTACTTGAAGATATTTCGATGGAAGGCCAAAAGACAATGCAAGGCATTTGGTTACAGTTAATCAATCGCGAGACAAGAGCCACTTATCAAGAAAATTCTGATGAGAAAGTCTGAAGAACACGAATAAAAATGATAATCTTGAGATGATATTATTTTAAATGACCAGAATGACATGAATCTTATGTAGAGTTAGAATTGTTTTGTTTGCTCAAAGCAAAATAAAACAAAGTTCTGTTTACGGTTACTTTCCCTATAGATATCCCTTGCTAGCTTCATGGGTCAATTTTTTTCTATTAAAAAATAAAAATTAGGTAATGAGAGCAGTTGGACTTAAATGCCTGCAAAATGTCGATGTCCTATTCAAACGATTAAAAATATATTAATCACACAATCAGGGATAATAATTCTTTGCTTTCACAAATGTCATCAGCTAGGAGATACGTTATTTATTATTCCTTCGATCTACATGATGAAAGCATTTCATTCGAAATTAATAGAACCTTAAACCATATTGTATGTATTAATTTAAAAGAAAATTTCCTTTCAGAAATAAATACATTAATAAATTTAAAATAACTTTTATGCTTTCACTGAATCTTGAAAAATTAGGATTATAAGTTTCGACCAGCTGTAACAATTGGATCTATGCTATAGGTTTTCTAATTTTGTTTTAGGTTCATATTAGGTAATGCTGAAATTATCTGACCTTTAAGATCATGGTGGCGGCTTGCTCCTTTCGAGATGCATAAAATGCGCCACATTTAAAATTAACTGACACAAAAAACAACAAGACCATTTTTTACAAAAAACTCTCCTCTTGAGTTTTTATTTAGCCTTTTAGATTATGTGGTCATGATTAATTTTCAAAAAGAAGGTTCTAGTGAAAAATAATTTTTTCAATTTCTTATTTTGGTTTCATATTTTTGTTATTAATTATGTGACAAAGCCAACATTTCACGAAAAAAAATGTTATATTGCTTCCAACGAAAATTGCGTTTTTAATTTATTGCAGGTTACGTCTGGTAGTTCCGATCGGCTTTAAAAGGGACTTGAATCTTATTATTTTCGCTACCTAATGAAGATTAAAAAAGGAAGGATAGAAACGGAATTCTGAGGGATCAAACATTTTTAATACCTTTGGATGCAAGTCTTCTTACGCCGACTATGCTTTTAAAAACTGATATTAATGATTAAAGTGGAAGACTCGTGGTTTGTCACGAGCTTTTTCCATTCATTGGCTTGTGCTGGTCGGGCTTATCTGATGAAATTTCATTACGAAATTTGGTAATATGGTTCAATTTACAAGTGCTGTAATGTAAAATTATTCTTTGTACAATATTTTCAAATGAAGATTCTAATATTATAGTTAAAACATTTATAAATAATCAGGCAGAGGAATTCTAATTTTTTTGCCTCAATAATATAATTTCTAGAAAATACTGTGGAATACTATTTCCTCTTCATCTCATTGGTCGCAATTAGAAATTTTCATACTTTTGATCAGATGAAAATTAAAATTGTTGAGAGAGAAGAAATTTCTTGATATCGATCGTATATCATAATATATATGTTTAAATCCATTATACAATTACACTTCATTTTTATTTCATTATTATTTCATTATTATTTCAAGACACTTTAGAAATGAAAAAAGATAAAAAATCTATTGCCTATTTTCCCACAATATCTTCTTTTATATATAAAGAGATAACCTTTTTGTTATAGTAATAAGCTTAAAGTAATATGTATATGAAATTAAATATTTTATAAATTTTAAATAAATAAATCCCCTCGATACCTTAGCATCAAGACAAACTTGATGCTTAGGTATCAGGGAGAGAGAATCTTTGTTTCGTTGCTGCTCCACCTGCTCAAATTTGTCTTGCCTTGTTAACGATGCTGTATGAATACCGAAACGTTGATGATTATTTTTTACAAATTCTATTTTTTTAGTGATAAGACATTGGAGGTCTAAAAGAGGGTCTAAATTTACCTTCTGCAGGTCCTCCTAAGCCTTATTAAGACCTAGGTTTAGAGGTCCGAAGTAGGACTGAAATTTCGATTTATTTATGTTTTTTTCTCAAAAAATTTTTTGATATTGCTAACAACGTGTGTACATTTGGAGGTTATGTATGTTACAATTCTCCTATGCGTTACTTTCAAACTACACAATATTTTTGGCCGAAAACTTTGAACTTTTAAATAAACATAGTAACTAATCTCCCGGAACTAACCCTTTATGCAGACAATCAAAAAAGTTTATTTCATAAATAATTTCCAGATTATCGGAAAGGCAGAGATGAAAAACGACGTAACCTCAAAATAATACATATGCATAAATTTTTTATTGAGCACAATACATTTTTTTTGTTATTATCCCTCAAAAAAGAGTCCGGCGACGTCCGTTATGATATTTTATAGCATCTCCGAATTTAGTTTTTAAAAATTTTTATTTATGTGGAAAAAAAGCCGGGGAAACTGTAAGTATCACATGCCCTTAAGGATTAATTTTTTTGGTACAAATTCATCTGTTCAGTGAAATATGTAATAATAATTTTTAATTATTTCCCTTTTTGGCTGAGAATAAATTGTTTTAAGCTAAAATCAAACTATTTCATTTCTATTTAAAAATTTCCTTTCTTTATTTAAAAATGCAGCTTTTAAAAATATTCATTCTAGGCCACCTGTAGAGAAAGCCTGATATTAATTAATAATTATTTAGTTGAACATTGATTTTGTTTCTTCAAAATTAATTTTTTGTTATTGCAGATTTATTTCTGGTAAAAAATTTATCGGTTCTGTTGACAATTCGTATGTTTGATATAATTTATATGCTTTTTATTTTAATTAAAATACCTTGTCGTTAATAATTATACTTCTCGTTGAAAATCCATTATTTTGGTTAAAAATTCAACTACGTTACTCCTTGGAAGTTAAAGATCTTATTTAAAAAGTCATTTTCTTTGTTAAAGGTTCGTTATTATAATTGTATATTAATTTATTTGTTTCAAAATTTAATTAGTTTGTCGAAATCGATTTTATTTGCTAAAAATTAATTTTTGAACTAAATTGAGCTCTCCACTTTTGTTTAAAAACTGATGGTTTTTTATTAAAAATTGATCTTTTGCAGTTCAAAATTTAACGTTTTTCAGATAATTAACTGTTTTGATAGAAATTGTTATTTTTTTAGTTGAAAATTAAAATTTTTACTTGTAAAAATCACGTCTTTTTTGTTTGAAAATTCATCAATTTTCGTCAAAATTCCATCTTTTTCGGTAGAAAATACAACTATGTGTTTGAGAAATCTTGTGTTAGAATTTAGTATTTTTGGCAGACAGTTGATCTTCTTGGTTGAAAATTCATCTTTTTTAGTAGAAAATATAAATATTTCGGTCGAAAAATAAAGTATTTTGTTAAAAATTGAAATATTTATTTGAAAATTGAGCCTCGTGGTAGAAAATTACCTTTTTTGGTTTTTGGAAGGCCCCTTATACAAAGGAAAAAATTTCTCTCGCCGTTAAATTGTATCTATCAGTTAAAATGAACTTTTAGAAAAAAAAATTTTTTTTATTATTTTACGTTCTTGTTCACCAATATCTACTTTTGAAGCCCTGAATCATGAATAATTTCGTATTAAGTCCGACCATTCAATGGCTCGTTCGATTCTTTAATTAGTTCAGCACAATCCTCCTGAATCGTTAATTCCGAGAGAGAATATTCTACTGTGTACTTAAAATTTTACTCTCTTTTATCTACATTTCACGATTTTTCTTCGCATCCAGGTAGGTAAATACAACAAAAAAAAATATGTAGGAAACATATGAATCCTATATTTAAAAGTACGAAAGTTTTATGAATTTACAGAAAAATCGAATTCTGAGAACTGCATTATAAATAAAATTTCGAAAATTAAAAATTACCGATTTTTTAATATAATTTATTAGATTTTTTATTTTTTCACCTAGAAATTGTTTCTGATGGATTAACACAATATAATTTTTCTCAGGATTTTTCAGGTAATGCTCACAAAGGTGCAATATTAGTTTATTCTTTTTTTATCTGAATTTTCAATAATATTGAAAAAATTGAATACTAGAGCTATAATCCAGCATTCCTTATTTCTGGTTTAATGTTAACTTTTTTGGTTGAAAATATTAATTAAAGATTTTATTATTATTTTGGTTCCAAATGTGTAATTTCTTCTAGAATTTTTTTAACAGATTAGGCCTGTATGCAAAATAAAAATAATTTACGGCTTACTATAGTTGAATTTTCAACAGAATAGTTAAATTCTGAAGCAGAGAGTTCAAATGTAGAACGCAATAGATAAATTTCTAACAAAAAAAAAAAATTATAAACTTTCAGCTTAAAGGATTATTTTTATACCAAAGGAGAAAAATGAGCAATAAAATACATGAATTTTCAACCCAGCACCTTAATTTGAATTTCTATAACATGTATTTTGAACCAAATAGTTTAATTTTTTAATAAAAAAGATGTATTTTTAATCAAAAAGAGAATAGGGAAATTTTCAGTAAAAAAAATCATTTTCGACCAAAAATGTAACGAACTTTCAAGAAAATATATAAATTGTCAATCAACTCAACCAAAGAGATGAATTTTCAAACAAGAAAATTTAAAAAAATTCTTTTTAACAAAAAATCTAATTGTAAACTAGTGAAATTCAAAGAAAAAAGAAAAATTCCGAACAAAATAATTAAATTTTCAACCAAAAATATGAATTCATAATAAAAAAGTAAGTTTTTATCCAAATAGTTGAGGTTTATAATAACTTAAAATGAAATACCTAAAATAATTTGTTGAACAAATAGAATTATTTTTTACCAATTTAGTTGATTTTTTAATAGAAAATATGAATTTTCAAACAAAGCTCAAGTTTTAAACCAAATAAATAAATTTTAATTAAATTATTTTAATGTTTAAGCTAAAAAGATAAACTTTCTGAAGGACAGTTGAATTTTCAATCCAAAAGTGTGAATTTTAAACGGAAAAGTTAATTCATGACCAAATATATCAATTCTTTTACAAAAATGAAGAATCTTTGAAGAAAGAAAATTAATTTTTCCCAAAGTAGTTGAATTCGAAATCAAGCAGCCTCATCGTGAACAAAAGATTATAATTTTCCTAACCAAGTACACTTATTTTCTAGCAATTTAGTTTAATTTAAAAAAAAATTAATTATTGACCAAAAAGTAAGTTTTCATCCAAATAATTGAATTTTATACCAAATTATTAAATTTTGAGGCCAAAAAGATGATCGTTTAACCAAAAAGTAATTTTTTATCCAAATAGTCAATTTTATATCAAATTATTGAATTTCAAGTTAATTCACGACCAACAAGATAAAGGTTTTACTAAAATAAAGAATGTTCAATCAAAGAAGATTATTTTTTGCAAAAAATTTTAATTTTAAATCAAGCAAATTTATTTTGAACCAAATAAAAAGATTTTAAATAAATTGTTTTAATTGACAAATTAGAAAGATCAACTTTTTAAAATAATAGTTGAATTTTCAATCCGAATGTATGAATTTTAAACAGAAAAGTTAATTCACGCCTAAATAGATGACTTTTGTATTAAAATTAATCATGTTCGACCAACGAAAATTATGTTTGCATACAGTGGTTTAATTTTAATTCAAGAATTTGCATTTTTAAAAAAGAGGGACGATTCTTTAACTATGAAGATTTTTTTCTACCTATTCAATTGAATTAAAAAAAAATTGTTTTTCAACAAAAATGTTAATTGACGAACAAAAAGATTAATTTTCGACTAAAGTAAAATGTAATTTCATAACCAAAACGATCAATTTTCCACTGAAGTAATTGAATTTTTAACAACTTCTAAGTTTTTAACCTATAGTTCAATTTTCTACCACATTTTTAAGTCAAAAAGGTGAATTTTCTACAAAAGTGTTTATTTTTAATTTCAAAATGTGAATTAGAAAAAGTTAGTTTAGGACAATTTATATGAATTTTCAACAAATATGATGAATTTTCAACCAGAAGAAAATGCTTTTTTTTTGCAAAGTAGTTTAATTTTAAACTAGTATGTTCCATTTTGAACCGAAAAGGATGTATTTTTAACAAAGAATTATAATTTTCTACAAAAAAAATTCAACCAAATAAATACCTTTTTAACTAGAAAAGATTAATTTTCAATTTCGAATATAAATTTAAATATAAATATTTAAAATATACAGAATTACTCTGGATTACCTGCGATTACATTCGATTGCATAAGATTATTACGAATTACATAAAATTATTGTGAATTACTCCGCTTAAACAACAGACTCACGCGAATTGACAAACAAAAACCAAAATTGTTGAATTTTCAACAAAATAGAAGAACTTTTAAACAAAATAGTCAAAAGAATATGCATTTTCAGGAAAATATATGAATTTGGAACGAGGAAAATGAATTTTAAACTAAAAAAGATCAGTTATAAACCAAAAAAGAAGGGTTACATTTTTAGATAAAAATTTAATGACAGCAAATAAAAGATTTTTTAACAAAACAGTTCAATTTCAACAAAAAGACTAATAAAAACAAAACCGTTTAATTTTCAACAATGTAAATTAATTTTGAATCATATAGTGTATTTTTCAACGAAAAAGAAATGTATTATCTAAGTACTTTCATTTTATCGCAAAAATACGAATTTTTGACCAGATAGTTCAATTTTCAACTAAATATATGAACTTTTAACTAAAATGCTGCATTTTCAACCAAGAATTGAAATTTCAACCAAATAGTTGGATTTTCAATTAAAAAAGATACATTTTTAATAATTAATGGAATAGTTAATTTTTTAGTTATTAACATAAATTTTTAACCAAGATACCAAATTTTTCTTAACAAAATAGTTTAATTTTTAACGTAAGAGATGCATTTTTAACTGTAATTATGCATCTCCAACCAAAAAATGAATGCGTAACAAAGTAATTCGACTTTTAACTAAGTAGTAGAATTTCCAATCAATCAAATAGTGGAATATTCAACCATAGATAAATTTATAACAAGAAATAAAAAAAATTAAATTTTCAATAAGAAATTAATTTGTAAGAAAATAGAAAACTTATTTTTTTAAAATGGTTACATTTTTCACCAATATCAATTTCCAAAGCAGGAGATTAATTTACTACCAAACGGACAAGAGTAAGGCTTGAGTCATGCTAACATTCAGCCGTGGCCCATGCTTCAGCCAAATATTCCCAAGCGTTTTGCCATGCTTGAGCCATGCCAACTTTTTTCACGCGGGTTTTCTGTTGGATTAACATTCATATAAAATTATATTCATGTTTTGTATTAAGTAATAATGGGAGAGGTGGTAGGAGGGTAAAAAAATAAAATAACTAAATGTAGCTTGACCTAATAGGTGGATGATCCTTATGGTACGAGGGTAGTTCAATAAGTCCTTAGAATGACCAACAGATGGCGCGCGAATCGCTCCAAATCATCTGTTTTCAGTCAGCACCACTCCCGACTAGATATATGGTGCAGTCACAGTCCACATCTTCTGACTTTACGTGTTTTTATAACCAATTGAAAAAAAAAAATTGTTCGTTAAGAAAAATGGAAAAAAACGAGTTCAGAGCGGTAATCAAACATTTTCATTTGAAGGGTTTAACTCCATATGAGATAAAAAATTAATTGGACTCAGTTCATGGCACATCTGCCCCTGCTTTAGCAACGGTTTATAACTGGGTAAGTGAACTTAAGCGTGGTCGTACATCAATAAGTGACGAACCACGTTCAGGAAGGCCCGTAGAAGCAAGTACTCCCGAAATCATCAATAAAATCCACGATATGGT
>NC_046660.1:12797133-12834028 GCF_010883055.1 Belonocnema kinseyi
AAAACGCACTTTTCTGAAGGATTAAAAAAACTTGAAAAGCGATTGACCAAGTGTATAGAGCTCCAAGGAGATTATGTTGAAAAGTAAAAAAA
This sequence comes from Belonocnema kinseyi, assembly GCF_010883055.1. Taxonomy (NCBI): domain Eukaryota; kingdom Metazoa; phylum Arthropoda; class Insecta; order Hymenoptera; family Cynipidae; genus Belonocnema; species Belonocnema kinseyi. Next base: position 12,797,226 of record NC_046660.1, read on the forward strand.
AAATTTACCCCAAAAAAATTGTTTTTATACTTCATTCTGAGGACTTATTGAACTACCCTCGTATCACCTCGATCTAAAAAAATCGCTTTTTTTACCCGCCTTACCGATAAGCTTTTTCTCTCTTACAGATACAATTTAGTGTTTCTTGGACTTACTTATCTGATCCCCATGCTGATAATGGCCATATGTTACACGTTAATGGGTCGTAAATTATGGGGCTCAAAATCAATAGGGGAACACACGCAATATCAAAAAGAGTCAATGAAGTCCAAAAGGAAGGTAAAAAGATTGTTATTAAAAATATAAAAGTTTACGAGATAATAACAATTTTCCCTTACTTTCAGGTCGTTAAAATGTTCATTATCGTGGTGACGATATTTGCCGTATGTTGGCTGCCATATCATGGCTTTTTTATTTTCGCCTATCATCATCGTCGTTTTGCAGAAACGAGCTACGCGCAACACGTTTTTCTAGGATTTTATTGGCTTGCAATGTCGAATGCGATGGTGAATCCTTTAATATACTATTGGATGAACACGAGGTAAGTCTTATTTTATTTATTCCAATTAAACAGTAAACGAGGTTGCCACGTAGAATTCTAAAGCTTTTAACACAGAGAAAATTGAAGTTTCCATTCGAACCCATTTTCGGTTTTCAAGGAGCTGCAACAAAATTCGTAATCGCTGATTACGAATTTGAACTCAGATTTTGAAAATTCAAAATGGCGCGTCCAATGTGGCGACTAACGTTTGGCCTATTTTTTTTCTGAAAATTGGTATGCGGGGTTTTTTTTGGGATGACTGATCACGAATTTGAACTCAGATTTAGAAAATTCAAAATGGTAGATCCAATATGGCGACTTAAATTTAGAATATTTTTGAATTTTTTTAAAGAATTGGTATACAGGGGTTTTTTGAACTCGGTAATCACGAATCTGAACTCAGATTTTGAAAATTCAAAATAGCGGATCCAATAAGGCGGGCAAAATTTGAATTTTTTTTTTCAACTGGGTGCTCAGGGTTTTTGGTATCTTTGATCACGAATATGAACTTTGATTTTGAATATTCAAAATGGCGGGACAAAATTCAAAGTATATCTAAATTGGTTTTTGAAAGTTGGCACAGGCAAGGGGTCGCTGATCTTGAATCTGTATTCAAAATGACAAATATTTAGCTTATTGAGGTTTGAAAAAACAAACCTACTCACCTAAAACATGGATTAGTACCAATTTTCAGAATTTTAAAAATCTAAATTCAGATTCATGATCAGTGAGTCCAAATATCCTTGTATTATAATTTTTAAAAAAATCCAGAAAACTTTCTTATTTTGACCGCCATGTTGGATCCGTCATTTTGGATTTTCAAAGTCTGATTTCAGATTCGTGATCCGCGTCCCCGAAAACCTCTGTATATCAATTTTCAGAAAAAAAATCCAAAAATATTCAAAGTTTCGGCCACCATCTTAGATCCACCATTTTAAGTTTCCAAAATCTGACTTCATATTTGTGATCACTGACCCCAAAAACCCCTGTATACCAATTTTTAAATAAAATCCAAAAATATTCCCAATTTCGGCAGCCAAATTGGACCCACCATTTTAAATGTCCAAAATCTGAGTCCAAATTCGTATTCAGCGACTCCAAAAACCCTTAAGCACCCATTTGCATAAGGATATAATGGAAAGTTTTTTCAATAATGAATTTTTTCATCAAGAAAGGATTTTTTTCAACTTTGTTTATAAGTATTAACAAATTATTTAAAAAATTTAGACCCTTCGCAAAAAAATTTCAATTTTCTATCACTCTGCGAGTATGAAATTTAAAAAAATCTGTGTAAAATCCAATAAAAACTAATCTGAAATCGCAAAAACTGATATGAAAAAAGGTGGGAATACGGTATTCCCACCATGTCGCTAAGGGTTAATGAAGATATTTAGAAAACGAATTAATACCGCAATTAAAATAGATATAATGACTTGATAAATATAATTTGTAGGTTATGTAGCAAAGTTGTCAACAAAAAGGCATATTTGCCGTTGGAAAAATTGAATGCAACCCAGTGGGTACAAAGTTTGTCGACGTCTTTACGACATCGTTACGACATCTTTCCGACATCGTTACGACATCTTTACGACAACTTTACGACATCCTATGTCCATGTCGTTTCGGTGTCTTTGCGATATCGTAAAGACATCGTCAGATTATGCGACTTATTTACGATATCGTAAAGACACCTTAACGTTTACACCTTAAAGTTTAAAAGATGAAACTTTAAAGTAAAATATAAAATAAGAATCACTTTTATTTTTTAATAAAAATAAATCTTTGATGCTTTTTTATCCTGTAAACTCATAAATTAGTTATTAGTTGTTATTAGTTGATTACTAAACCCAAGTAACAGAAAGGGAATTGCAAATTAAGAAAAAAATATATGTAATGTCAAAATTATGTGAATGATTTAATGAAAATAATTAATTTAATGCTTTTTCTGCTATTGAATGGTTAATTATCAAAGGCCCACAAAAAAAGTTGTATGCGACAGGCCAAGTCATTAGGCTAGCCTTATGCATTTTGGGCCGCTGAATCAGAATATTGCTTTAGAATTTGTCCTACATAAAGCCTACATGTATCCTATCCTTTAAGTTGGACCAAGATACACACAGTGTACAAAATTTCATCGAGATCGGTTAAGTAGTTTCGGAGTTTAGTAGCGACAAACATCGTGACACGAGATTTTTATATATTATAGATATGTTTTAAGTTTTTATGGAATTATTTTAAAGGATTATTAATACTTAAAATCGTCATCAAAATATAGATTGGAAATTATTTTGATGTTTCAATGTAAATAATTTATTAAAGCTTTTTATATTATGAACAGATTAACTAACTATTGTCTAATTGCTTTTTTTAACTGAATATAAATTGTTTTCAATCAATTCACATACATTTATTATTGTCATTGAGCTTATGTAATTAAATAATGGCTATTATTTCTATCATAAAATTAATTTTTTGTTTCAAATATCTACATTTCAATTATTTTTTCTAATGTTTGTGATGTTGGAAAATGAGTATGTGAATTAATTTTTTAAAATGACTATGTGAATTAATTTTTTAAAATGAAATGTACATACATTTCAATCAAAATAATCCTTGAACGATTTTTATGTTCTTTACTCATTAATAAATTATTAATCAATACGGCTACAATTTATATTTTCAAGAATTAGTAAGCTTGTAATTAATTAAATTTAAACGAAGACAAGTTCAAATTTAAAAATATATAAAGTGAAAATTTTTTAAAGCTTTAAATTATTTCAATTTGTAATGAAAATAATGGTATAATGCTTGTTTTTGTTTTGAGATGATTGAATTTTTATTAAATAATTCTATTTAAAATTTAATTTTATGAAACTGTTTTAAAAGAAATCAAAATATTCAGAATTTAAAGTTTAAAATAAAAGAAAACAACATAAAAATGAAAAGAATTTGATTTTTTTAATAAAAATAAATGATTAAAGCTCTTTAGGTTGTGAACTATTTAATGAATTCTTAGCGGATTAATTTTGAATACAATATTGAATTACATAAAGATTCAATTTAGGATTTTTAAAAATTACGTAACATGAATTCATTATTTACATTCAGATTATATTATTCAATATTAGCTATTATTTTTACAATAAAATTTAATTTTTTATTCAGAATACCTATATTACATTTATATCATTTTTCTAATATTTTCGAAGTGAAATGAGTATTTAAATTCAATTTTAAAAATTATAACTAAATTAGTTCAATTTTTTAAATATTAATTTTAAATGTTTTTAATAAATTAAATATATAGAAATGCCGTTTTAAACTTAAAGAAAATACAATGTGAAACTTATTGGAATGATTAAATGAAAATGATTGTTTAATGCTTTTTATGTTGTGAATTAGTTAAATAACTATTAATTAATTCTATCAAAACTTTTGATTTGTGGAATTAGTTAAAAATGTTATAAAAAACTAAATTTTAAGAAATAAAAGTTTAAATTAAAAAATATATATTTATTAAACATTATTTGGATGCTTCACTGAAAGTTAAAAGCTTCAGTTATTAGCTTCCCATATGATGAAATAATCAATTAATTATTAGCTGAATATTATTTTTCAAAATATTATATTTGATAAACATTAAAATTTCAATAATGCTTTTTGTGTTATGAGCTGATCAATTGCTTATTAGCTGATTTAATTTTTTTTACAATATTAAATAACCTAAAGATTGCATTTTAATTTTTCTCCATTTAGCAACAAAAAATAATTATTTATTTTAAGGCCATGTGATGAATATTGATTTTTTGAAATCCTTATTATGTTGTGGATTGAGTATCTATATTCAATTTTCAAAATTATATGTATATTTTTTTAATTAGTGTAAACGGTTATTAGTAGTTAAAATTTTCCGAAATGAAATTTGGATTAGTAAACAATGTTAACACTACTTCTAGTAAAAAATAATAAAATGTTTTGCAATCTTATTAAATTGAAACATTTTGCTTTCAAATCTTCTAAATTATTTTTATAAATTTTAGGGAATCGTCGTTAATGTTTGAAAACCTTTTTTTAATTTAATCTTGAAGTTCATTTTTCAAGATTTGCCTTGAAATCCTCTAGATACTTCTTTGAATTATTTTGAAATCTTCCGAAATCATTTTTGAAAATCTCTTCAAATGAATTTTTCGAAATAAAAAATTATTTAAATTTTTCCGAGGAACCTGAAAAAATGTCTTACATTTTCGTGAAACTTTACAAAATTCTTTAAGAAAATTTACAAGTTTTCATTGTTTTTGAATCATTCCAAAACTTTTAAAAATCTCTTAAAGTTATTCACATTTTTTTTAAAATATGTAATTTGGAAAAATGCAAGATTTTCCTTTACAATATTTCACAAACTTAAACAAAATTTTAGGAAATAATTCAAAATGTTTTGTGATCTTTTTTTCATCCTTCCTGGGCAAAAATGCAACTGTGGTTCGAAAGTAATCTTATTAGGTTAAGGTTTCAATTGTCATGGCAAATACGTTGTTTTTTTTTTAAATTAATTGAACTGCTTTTAATTTGCAATTGAAATATTTTTGGTTAAAATGTCGACTATTATATTTTTTGAGCAGAATTTAACTTCTTTGGTTAAGCTAATACTTTAATTTTCTAAGAATTTCATGAATTTTTAAAATAAAAAAGACTAATTTCTTACCAAAAAAGATCAATTATTATTAAAAATATAATAGTTGATATTTCAACCAAAAAATGCTTTAATTGTAAATAAAAACAATTGACTTCTTTAAACAAACATTTTCGCAACAAAAAGATGTAACTTCTGCTTCAGCAGGTGAATTTTTAAATAAAAAGGACAAGCTTTAAAAAAAGCGTTGAATGTTTAATCTAAAAGTTACATTTCAATTAAAGGAAGATGAAATTTCTCTAAAATAGAAGAATTAAACCAAAAAAAAAGTTAAGTTTTCATCCAAAGAAGATTCCAGTTCACTTTCTAATACCAAAATAAGAATTGTAGACAATTTGTAACCAAAAAAGGTGTCTTTTCATGAAAATTATTATACTAACCAAGTAATAAAATTTATGAGTAAAAGGATAATCTTCAGAAAAACGTTTTTGCGAAGTTTTAAAATTCTAGTCAGAAAATATTTCATTTTTAAGTTTTTAAGTTGTCCTATTTTCGAAATATTTTTATAATCCTAAATCATTGAAATTCGCGATTCTTATATTTAAAATAAAATAATTGCGCGCTCGATTTTCGACAGAAATTTGTAAACAGGTTTTGTTAAATGTTTTTTTTTCGTTAATTTCGTCGTGTTTCTACACATTTTATTTTTTATTTTATTTTCAATGTTATTTTTCACGAATAAAATAAAATGGACGTGTCCTATCAAATTTCTTCTAAACGAAATTGCACATCTTTTTTAAGATGCAAATTTTTGTTCACTCATCTTTTTTCGAATCCTAAATAGTTAAACCACAAAATGGAAATTTTGATTTTTCATTATTTTTTGTGAAATCCGAATTTAAATTTTCGATTTTTCAAGAAAATCTAAAAATTTGTCATGATAAACTTGTAGGGCTATCAAAAATCAATGTTTTTCTATTCTTGACTTTTTTCATATCGTGCGTTGTTTGGCTTAAAATTTAGATTTTCGGTTGATTTAAACAATTTTGAAAATGCTATAACTCTGAGAATTTTTTTTTTTTAAAGAGTAATTAGAATAAATCAATTTTTCTTTTTAAAACTACAAATATCTGTACATAGAATTTTCAAATTAAGAAAAAATTGGTCTAAAAAATTTTCAAAATGAGTTTGGTTTTTGGCAGAAAATTATCTATTTGTTGCAAGTTAATCTATTTGTTTAAAAGATTCTTGTTTCGGTTAAACATTAAAGTATTCCAGTAAAATATTTATCATTTTAGTTGAAACTTCATATTTAAGGTTGCAAATAAATTTACTTAATTGAAAGTTAAGCTCTGTAGTTCAAAATTATTATATTTTTATTATTCAAAATTCAACTATTTGTTTGAACAATCATTTTTTGAATAAAAATTTAATTATTCAATTTTTGGTGAAAATTTTTTGTTTGTAGAAAATTAATCATTTTCGTTGAAAATGAAACTGTTTGGTTAAAAATTTTTTTATTTTAAAACCGAAGTTTCATATATTGTCACCAAGTAAAAGTTAACAATTATTTAAACTACCTTAATTAACTATTTACCAAAGCACTATTTGGATATTTTTAGAGGTTAAAAACTTCATTTTTTCGATGGAATGAACTGTAAATAACTAACTTTTAAATTGTTAATAAGATTTTGATGACAGTATACCATTTATTTTTGTAGACAATAACTTTTTAAGCAAATTTGTATTCATTTATGTATTTATAAATAACAAACCTCTTTTTTTACGAAATTACCAGCCACGTATTTAGCAATGATTTTTTGCTATGTATCTATAACTTTTGAAAATTCAAAAAGAAATATCGTTTCGACGATATCAGTTAAACAAAAAGTGTTTATGTTAGAATTATTTTGATTTAATAATAATATCCCCACCTGTGAAATACTTGTAAAGTTTTTCTATTATATACCGTGTATAGCTACGTTAAGTGAATTGTCAGAAAAAATAAAAATAGTAAACCGTTATCAAACTATTAAAAAAAGTTAATAAATGTGTTATTAACAGTTGATTACACAAAAAAAATACAGTTTAAATGCGAAAAAATAGCCAAGTAATGCATTTGTTAATTAAGTTTTGTTAAAAAATCATCAAAGGTTATCAATTTATAGCAATAAATCATTGTTAAATAACTGACTGTTAATTCCGTGAAAAAAGCGGTATTTTATTTAGAAACGATAAAATGATAACATTTATTAATTGAATTGTTGTTTATAATAATAAACTGTTTCATGTCTTGAAAATGTTTTAAAAAATTTGAGATTTAGAAGAAAAAAACTTTATTTCTTCCATCAAAAATATCTGATATAGATATTTGTTTATAAAAAGTGCTTATAAGTAACAAAAAAAGAGAAAAAATTCGCAAAGAAGGAGAAAGGGAAACGGTAATTGATTATGTGATAGTGGATAATGTGTTTAGGGAGAAGGTCAAGAAACTAGGGATCACTTTCCCTTAATAGTAACATTAGAGGGAGAAAAAAGTAATAGCAATATGAATAGAAAGGGAGCAAAGGTAAAAAGTGTAGGAAAAGGGGATTGGTCAAGGCAAGGAAAAGAACAGTTTAGAGAAAAGGGCAGATGTATCAAAATCAGAGAGGAAAACGTGGACGAGGAGATGGAAAGAATGGTAGGAGAAATAAAAAGAGGATTAGAGTGCACAAACAAAAATGAAATTAGTAAAGGGAAGAATAGAAGTGGATGGGATGAGGATTGTAAAGAGAAAAAAACGAGGTCACAAAAGAATGAAGAAAGTGAAGATAAAAAAATTAATGGGGAAGAATATAGGAAAAAAAGGAAAGATTAAACTGAGTTGTGTGATCAAAAGAAAGAGGAAGAGAATAGAAGGTTTGAAGAAGAGGCGGAGAAAGCTAGGATGGAAGAAGCGTTATGGACGGTAGTAAATAGAGAAAAAAAAGAAGAAAAAGAGTGAATCGAGATATTGAAATGGTAGAATGGAAAAAATATTTTTTGAATTTGCTAGGAGGAGTAGAGAGGACAGTTAGAAAGCGAGGAAAATATAGTAGAGAAAGAAATGAAGAAGAGGACATAATAAGGAAAGAAGTAGCCAAGGTGGTAGGAATAAGGAAGGATGGAAAGGCAACTGGTATAGATAAGATTCCAAATGAAGTATGGAAATATGGAGGCACGGTACTAGAGGATGGGCATGTGTAATGTGTAATCGAGTATGTAGAGGAGAAAGGTGGCCAGAGTTATTGACGGAAGGAGTAGTGATACCAAGAGTGAAGAAAGGCAAAGGTGAGGAGATAAAAGGGGATGAGGTTAAAGGTAATAGGGGCGTGACGCTGATTCCAGCACCATATAAAATATATGTAACGGTTTCGTTGGAGAGATTGAAGAAAGAAGTTATAGAAAAAAAGATAGACCCACCGTATCAGACATGGTTTAGAAAAGGAATGGGGGTGATGGATAACATATATGTTCTGAACTATCTAGTAAATAAGAGAATTAAAAGGGGAAAAGGGGCAATGATAGCAATGTTCGTGGACCTAAAGACCGAGGACTCATTAGACCAAGGCGAAAAAGAAAAAGTTATGGTAAAAACGGAAATAAGAGAGGGATTAATGAGGAGAGTATCGGAAATTTGTATAAAAATAAAAAGCAGAGTAAAGTTAGGAGAGCAAGTAGGAGATAGTTTCTGGTGGGTGAGAGGAGTGAGGCAAAGATATCCTCTGAATTCACTTTTATTTAATATAATAATATCAGACTTTGAAGAAGAAATAAGGTGAAAAAGTTGGGGAGGAATTAGGAAACAAAACAAAGATAATGAACAAGATAAAAACAAAGATAATGAGGTTTAGAAAAGGAAGGGAAATGAAGAAGGAACGGACGGGCAGATGGAAGGAAATAAAGTTAGTAGAAGTAAAAAAGTTTAAATGTTTGGGATATATCTTGCAAAAAATGGAGATCATTGAGTTCATATAAAAAAGGACAAAAAAAAGCAGGAGGGGTAATGAAACAAATATGGGGAATAGGAAAAAGAAGGTTAAAAAAATTGCAGAAGGAGAATGTGGTTATTTGATGCGCTGGTATGGCCGGGATTTAGTTATGGAGCAGGGATATGGGGGGTGGAAAGAAAGGAAAGATATTACTTGTGGCAGACTGGAGGAAGCCAGGATATAAGGTGTATATAGTAAGGATAAGATTTGAAAAAAATCTGTAAGCGGTTGTAAGGAATGGAAGTCATGTAAACCCTTAAGGGACACAATATGAATAAAGAAGAAGTAAAAAAATATTTATTAAATATAATTAATTTACTAAAAACTCTTTTTGTACATAAATTGTTCCAATTTAATGTGAATCAAGAGAAGAATCGCAGCCAATCTCCAAGAAAACATTTTCATTCACTTACTTCTTTACAACTAATTTAATAAATTTAAAGAATTTTTTTAAAACTTGCATTGCTATTGGACATCTTTTTTGGATAGTTGTTTTCACTTTTCTAGGTATTTTTGATTATATGAAATTATTTTCAAAAAAACAGTATACTTCAAAAGTCACATTTTTTATTAAATTAACAAAAATTTTAAAACCGGCCAAGATAATAATTGTTTTCTGAAAATAAATTTGGCCATGGACGTTTTTTTTGCCCCACTGTGCGCCCGAGGAAGTTTTCTCGAATCTAATAAGGAAACTCTACATGGGAAATATTTATTACAAAAAAGTGAGTTCACTTTCACCTTCATTATTTCAAAAAGAAAATAATTTTCCAGCCAAAAAAAAATTATTTATCTAAACAATAAAGTTTATAACAAAAACAAGCATTTTTCCGTAAATTAGTTGGATTTTTGACCAAAATGTTAATATTCAAGCAAAAACTTAAATTTGTTACCAAATACAAAAAGCTGCAAGCCACAAAAAATTTTTGAACACTAAAGTGGAATTTTCTACCCAAAAATGTGTATTTCAACTTAAAAAGACGAATTTTTAGCATAACATTTTAATTTGAAACAAAATTAGATGATGTTAAAATAAACGTTTTGATTTTTGAACGTAATAATATTATTTTTAAGCAAGCAATTGCAATCAAAGCAAAAATGAAATTTCTACTAAATGAAATGAATTTTCAAACAAATAAAATTTTTGCACTTAAGAAAGATGAATTTCTACCAAATTATTGAATCCAAAGCTCAAGATATGAATTTTCTAGAAAAATGTGAAATTTTGAACCACGTAATGAAATTTCTAACAAAAAGAAAAGAATTTTTACAAAAAAAAAACATGAATTTCCAACCAAACACCTAAATTCTTAGTTAAAAAATTATTCGTTAAATAAAATACGTTAATTTTCAACTAAAGAGGTGAATCTCGGAACAAGAAAAGGTATTTTCATTAAAGTAGTTCAGTTTTCAAAATAGAAGACCTTTGGACAATAAAAGTTCTTATTAAAAACAAAAAATAGTTGAAATTGACAAAAAAGACGGCTTTTCATAAAAAGTGTTAAATTTCAAGAAAAATATTTTGAGAAAATAAATAATAGGTTTTCAATCGAATGCTAACATTTTTAGTTAAAAAGACGTATTTTCAAGAAGAAAGCTAAATTTTCAAACAGATAGTTGAATTTTCAAGTAACGCTAATTGTTTCTCAGAAATTCATAAATAAAGTTTAATTTAGCTCGTGATATTTACAAATAAAAGAATTGAATATTTTGTGGAAATTTGCAATGTGCTCTATATTCTTATATTAAATTAGCAAATTAGGCGAATTTGGAAACAATAAAGGCGACTTTTAAAGAATTATTTTTTATATTTTGCAGTCAAGAAAGAAAAAAGAATAACCAAGTTTTTAAATCTTGAATACGCGCTAATTATTTCTTGTATTTTTGTAGGGACACTGAATAATTAAATAATTTTAGAAAAAAAGATACGAAAAGACGAATTTTGAGCATACGAGTTGAATTTTGATTAGAGAGGATTATTTTTTAACAAAAAAGTTGAATTTTTAACAAATAATTAAATTTTAAACTGAATAATAAGATTTTTGATAAAAAAGAATAATTTTTAACAAAAATCATCAACTATTAACCAAATAGTTGGACATGAATCTTGAACTAAAAAACGCGAATCTTTAATGAACTACTAGAATTTTTTATTAAAAACCTCATATAAAATAGTCAAATTTTCAAAAAAAGAGCTGAACTTTTATCCAGGAGATAAGTTTGTAACCAAATACGTGAATTTTCATTTAAAAAGATACATTTTTGAACAATAATGTAATAGTTAAATATTTTATTTAAAAAATTATTTTTCATGTTAACAATTTTTTAAGATAAAATAGTTTAAGTTTCAATCAAAGAGATGAATTTTTAGGTAAAATGATAAATCATCATTTTAAAAAAATGAATGTTTTAAATAATCTAGTTACACTTTCGACCAAAAAGAATTAACTTTCAAGAAAAATAGTTGAATTTTAAATCCGCAAAGACAAATTTTTAGCAAAGTAGTTATATTATTAGCTGAAGCCAATTAATTGAAAAAGTTAAATTTTTTAATAAAAAAATTAAATTTCGACAACAGAAATGAATCTTCAGCAAAATAGTCGACTCTTCTACCAAAAACGATTCATTTTTAAATATATAGTTGAATTTGCGACCAAAAAAAGTTAAATTTAAAAGCGAATAATAATATATATATATTTTCAGCTAAACATTTGAATTTCCAGTTGAAAAATTAATTTTCATCTGAATTGTTTCATTCTCGAATAAATAATTGAATTTCAAATGAAAAAAAAATTTAATAAAAAATATAAGATTCACATCAAAAATGGGGTATGAAATTTTGCGACGAAAAATATAATTTTAAACCAAATATGATGAATTAAAAAAATTATAATTGTTAAACAAAAAGACTTATCTTTCAACTAAAAAAAGTTGATTTTGTTCACTGAAAAGACACACTATCATTAACATTAACCAAAAAGGTTTTTTTTTTTAAATCAGAAACAGTTGACTTTTACATCAAAGGCAAATTTTTAACAAAATAGTTTAATGCTCAATCAAAACTGATTCATTTTTAACCCAATAGTTGTATTTTGAACTAAAAATTTCAAATTTGGATACAAGAAATAAACTTCCAAACAAAAAAGAAGAATTTTCAAGAAACTGGTAGAATTTCCCAACAAAAAGAATGAAATTTTAACGGAGAAGAATTGAATTTCAAACAAAAAGAGTTAAATTTTAACAAAAAAGAACTAAGTTTCATTCAAAGAGAATTAACCTTCAACAAAAAAGAATCAATACCTTTTAACCGAAAAGAATCAGCTTTAAACCAAAATACTTGAATTTTGTAAATGAAAAGACGAATTAAACAAAAAGTTTAATCTCAACCAAAACCGATTAATTTTTAACAAAATTAATCGAATTTTCAACCGAAAAGTGTTAACATATAACGAAAAAAAAATTTAGTTTCAAGCCAACATATTTCACTTTTAATGAAAAGGGATTAACTTTCAACCAAAAAGAATGAATTTTTAACGAAAAAAAAAATAACATTCAACCAAAAATAATGAATATTTTTCGAAAATAATAAGCTTTAAACCAGAAACAGTAGAAATAAAAAAAGACGAAGTTTTGACAAATTACTTAAATTTTTTATTGAAACCAATTATATTCTACACAAAAATAAAAATGAAATAAATAAATAATTATAAATAGTTAAATTTAAATGAAAACCGAATAATTTTTGTCCATTTATGTAAATTCTTTAACAAAAAATTGGCTTTAAAATTGTTGTATTATAAGGGCGCGCTAATTGTTTCTACTACTTTTAAAAGACATATTGAACCATTAAAAATTAGATAATTTAAAAAACTTGAATTTTTTTCAACCTGTGATCTTCACCTCTTATAGAATTTGTTTTGCGTATTCCCACTTTCTCGTTTTAATGCGGAAAATACTGTTGGTTGGAAAAATGCGGAGAATTTTTACCACTAAGGACACTTCTGGCTTCTTCCACTTGTCGGTTTTCGTAATCTTCGTCACTAAAGATAAAAAGGTTTTTATAGAAGCTTGTCGCAGAATGTGTCATGCAAAGTAAAAAGATGCGGATCAGAAAAAAAGAAGTACCTAATCGATTTTGTGAAAGCAACGAGATTGATAAGGCTTTAAAACGATCTCAAGAAACATGAAGAAAAGTAGTGAAAAAAAGAATAGAAAACAGAAGGAAAAGCGAATTTAAGAAAAATTTAATTTAGGGAATGACTTTATTTGCATGCGACTTTTATGCTAAATATTCTAGGATTTAGACTTTCTCAGAGGTATTAAGATCCTCATTGAAATTTGCCATTGAGATTACGATAGGTTTGTGCCAATAATCAGGCAAGAGAAAAATCCAATAGAAAAACTCATTTCAAGTCAATTGAAATATTTAAAAAGCCATCTTCTAAAGATGTTATAAATTATTATTGATTGAAAAGTTAATTAAAAAAATCATAACGAAATTTAATGTTAAAAAATTAATTTTCGGAGCTGAAATTATAGTTTTCAAGCTGAAAAGATAAATTTTCTGAAAAACGCGAAAATGTAAATTTTTAACAAAAGAGTTTATTGTCGACCAATAGTGGGTATTCAAACAAGAAATTTATTTTCCAAAAATGTAATAGTAGACTTTTCAACGATAAAGATAAACTTTTTACGCGAAAAATTAGTTTTTTACATAAAACAAAATTATTAAGAAAATACATCAATTTTAAATCACAAAGTTAAACTTTCAAACACGAAATATGAATTTTAATCAGAAATATCATAGTTGAGGTTTTAGTAAAAAAAGATTCAACTCATAAATAAAAACAGTTAGATACAATAAAAAACAAAATTTTTTTAGCGAAATCGTTTAATCCTCAACCAAAACAGAATTATTTTCTAGCTAAGAGTAGAATATTAACAAAGAAAAATTTTTCTGCTAAGAAAAAACAAATGATCATTATTTTTTTTTAATTTCAAAGCCTAAGAAATAAATTTTCTACGAAATAATTAAATTTTTAAACCAAAAATATGGATTTTTAAAAGGCAGTTAATCTTTAACGAAAAAGTTAATTTTTAAATAAAATAATTGAGATTCCTAAAAAAATTTGAATTTTAAAGTAAAAATAAGGAATTCCTAACAAAAACAAATAGGATACTTTTTTTTGAAAGCTTTTAAAATTTTGATCAAATAATTAATTTTTCAGTCAAATAGTTTAATTGTAAGTTTAAAAAGTAATTTATAACTAAAAAGGATCATAATTTTGAATAAAAAACGCTTGAATTTAACCAGAAAATACGAACTTTCTACAAAGTACTTGACTATTCAACCAAAATAGGTTGTTTATTAGCCAAGAAGTTTCATTTTAAACCGAAAAAGATCAAATTTCTACCAAAACATACACATTTTTAAACCAAATAGTCCAATTATTAGCAAACTAGTTAAATTTTCTAAAAAAAAAGGATTTTTTCTGTATATTGTTTAATGTTTAGGAAAAAAATTCAATGTTTTACCAAAAAATATGAGTTGGCAACTAAAAAGACGAATTTTTAACACACGAGTTGAATTTTGTAACAAGAAAGAATTTTTGAACAAAAATAAAAGAAAGGTCTTTAAACAAAGTGAATGAACTAAAATAACAAGTATAGCTACTACATTTTCGGCCCAAAAGATAAATTTCTAACCAAGAAGAATAATTTTCAAACCAAAAAAAAATGAATTTTCAACCAGATAAATAAATTTCTATTTAAGTATTTAAATTTTCAAGAAAAAAATACGAAATCTAAAGAAAAAAATCATCTTTGACGTTCATATGGAAAATTTTTTTAATTTTGAATAAAAAACTGTTGCATTATAAAAAAATTAAGAATTTCAAAACAAAAAGATTTTTTTAGTGGAAAAAATATACTTAAATTAACCATGTAGTGGAATTTCCAAGCTAAACAGAAGTTTTAACAAATCTTCTCAACTGAAAAGAATGAACGAGACCATAACATATATTAACATAAATCTCTGTTAAAATTGATTAGAAAGGCTTTGAATTCTGAAAAAGACGGAATTTGAAACAAATAGTTAAATTTTTACTTGCAATCATAAAAAGATAAATTCCTAATGAAGAAAATGGATATTTCACATCTTAAATATTTTTATTTTAAATAAAAAAGTTGAATTCAAATAAAAAAGACGAATTAAATTTCTAAATAAATAATAACATTTTCATCAAAAAATATGAAATCTCAACAACAAATATAATAGTTTAAATGTCAAAAAATGTGTTTTTTTTTTGTTTTTAATTTCAAATACAAGAATAGTTAAATTGATCTAAAAAAAAAAATATTTCCCAAAAAAGTGTTTTACTTTTCAACAAGAAAGAGTTTTCGTCTGAAAAGTAATTTTCAGACAAGAAAAAATTTACTACAAACTTCTTTTCAAGCCGAAAATACAAATTTTGAATAAAAGGAATTACCAAGGTACTTTCTTAATTTCCTAATTCCATAGGGTTAAATATAATTTACGTGAAATTAGCTTGATTAAATTCAATTTGAAACGATTTTAATTTGTGTCATTTCCCTTTGAGAAATGAGCTAGGAGGGGCTGTCTAAATCTAGACACCTGGTTTTTGTGGATTTCTCACGTTCAAGAGACTTGGAAGTAAACAGAAGGAGAAAGTTTAACTGAGTTAGACTCGTAGGATGTTAGCGTTATGGTGTGGACTCGACTGAGCCGAGTGAAAAATTGCGATAAAGAAGGGGGGGTGGGGATGAGGGGGTCCCAACCATCGCCCCCTCTTGTGAGATACAATGCACGATAATGGGCGGCGCAACTTCGTGATTCATAATCTCCCCGAAGAATGATCGAACTGGAAGAAGTTGTGCGTCAACCGTTTGGGCATTATTATCGACAGAGATTTCCAGTCATGGAAATATGCTGCGCGCGGACGCTTGAGATAGACTTGTGTCTGATCATAATGGCGTTGACTACTTTGTAGCCGGAAAGTTGCCGTGAGCGGTTAGTGATACAAACCGCTATGGTCAGACGTAGAATGATTAGCTCAGTAGTCAAGACTGTATCGACAAGTGGCTCTCGCATTCATTGGGGCTAAAGGTCGTTGGTATTACGGATCTAGACTTACAGGCTAATTATAATTCGATATTTTTATTATTCCCTTTAGCAAATGATGCAGAAGCGAAACAAAAATTGACGGGTGACAGTATTTACAACGAAATAGATAAATATTCATCGAATAGTTGAATTTTCAACCAGTAGCATTAATTTTAACAACAACAAAAACAATTAATTTTTTACCCAACAATATAAGCTGTCAACAAAATATTTACTTATATCTATCTGATCAGTATCTGATTATATCTGTCTGATTAATTCTCAATTAAAAATAAAATAATAGACGTCTTACTAAAAAACATAAAATTAAAAAAAAAGGCTGTGAATTTTCAGATTACGATAGGCGTATGCCAATTATCTGGCAAGAATTATTTAGAATTTCCAAACAAAAAATGTTCTTAATTTTAGATAAAAAAATGTTGAATTTAACAATGCAAGAATTTTTCAAAAAGAAATAGTTTTCAATCCAGAAAGAAAATACGTTTTCACTAAATTGTTGAATCTTTAAAAAAAGTTCGTCCCCACCCAAATTTTTGAATTTTCTAGCAAACAATGAATTTTAAACAAAGCAGTTGAGTTTTCAACCACAAGGGATAACTTTTAAACAAAAATGGCGAATTTGTAACAAAATAATTAGTTGACTCTTTTTACCAAAAAAATTAAGTTAACTATTATATACATAAACTTAAAAAGTGATTACCCAAAAAATATGAATTCAAAAAATATAATACTTAATATTTCCAGAAAAAAGGATTGACTTTTAAATAAGGTTCTCGAAAACTAAACTTTTTGCTTCGGAATTCATCTTCTCAAATAAGAATTGTGTTTTGTAGAGAAATATTTTCTCGCGCTAAAAAATTAAACTATTCCATTTTTGATTGTAAATTAATCTTTTTAAGTCGGAAATTTAACTGATAGTTAAACATTTTGCTTAAAACTTTTAGTTCTAGGCAGAAAAATATTGTTGAAAAATTGTGCAATTATCCTTAATAGTTTTTTTTGCTGAAGCCTTATTTTTACAAATTGAAATATTATTCTTCCAATGTTGGCTGAAAAGTTATCTTTTTATTCAAGTTTGAATATATGCTTAAAAATTAATGTATTTTATCAAAAATTGGTCTTTTTTTAAAGAAATCAACTTTCTTGGTTTTAAATTAATTTTTTTGTTTGTTAAAAATTTAACAACTTAGTATAAAGTCATCATTCCTTTTAATTATTAATTATTTTGTTGAAAAAGCATAATTTCAGTGAAAAATTTTCTCCATGGTTGAAAATTCGTTTCTTTCTGCTTCAAGCTTGAATTTAAAATATAATTATTCCAGTTTTTAGCTTAGAATTTTCTGTTTGGTTAAAAATTTAACTATTTGGTGGATAATTATTTTTATGTTACAAGCTTAATTTCTTGAAGTTAAATACTATTATTCCATCTTTGGTTTTTGGTAGGAAAATAACCTTCTTGGCTAAAAATGCATTTTTGTTGTTGTAAAAAACTAAAGTAATTGACGAAAAGACAATCTTCTATGTGAAAAATTTCGTTTAATGACAAAAATGCATGTTTTTATTTACAAATTCAGAATTTTAGTTTAAAAATGAACTATTTGTTAAAAAAAATTGTTTTGTGCAAGCTTAATAAAAAAAAAAACTAATATAATTATTCCACTTTCGGGTAAAAATTGATCCATTTGAGTCAAAAATTTAACTATTTGATTGCAAATTATTGTAATTTATTGAAAATTGAACAAATCTTTGAATGAATCCAACTGTTTTGTATTTGAAGTAATAATTTTGTTGTTGGAAATATCCATTATTCTACTCTGTAAAAAATGTACCATTTTCGATCATTAGTTATGTTTTTGGTTAAAGAATCTTCCTTTTTGTTAAAAATTCACCATTTTGATGCAAAAACTATTCTTTGTCTGTAAAAAATTATTCTTTGTTTGAAACTCATTTTTTTTGCGTAAAACTCGATTAGTTTGTTGAAATTTCATATATTATGTTAAAAAAAACAATTTGTTTTCGTTTAAAATAATGTCCTTTTAAATAAAAACAAGAGTATAAATTTCCGAGTTTATATTTACAGCTGGATCAAATAATTTCGAAATTTGATATATACTCGTATGTACTCGTATTCAAATTTCAGGTCCAGTTGTCTCAATGAGGCTATCAAAGCTGGCTTAAATTTAAGTCGAAATTCAATAAACTCAAATTTCAATAAAAATTTTTAATCAATAATAATAATTTAACTATTATTTATTGTAATTTATAAAACTATAATATTACACTTTCTGAATAGTTCCAAAAATCTTTTAGTCGGTTTTTAGAAAATAAAACAATTTCAAATTTACACAAATCTCTTTGTACTAAAAAACGCAGATAACCCTCATTTTTGTTTAAAAAGTTTTCAACGCTACAAATATCATTTTTGATCTCTGAAATTTATATTTTTGTTCAATTTTGAGTGTCAAATATTTAAAAAATACTTGCTTTTGTTTTTTAAAGTTCGTTAAAAAAAGCCTCAGTCCAAATTCGAATACTTTTTTGCAATCATTCTTAAAATGATTTTGTTAAAGAGAAATAATGATAAAATACTTAAAATAATATTTGGTTCAGCAATCAAAAGAAAAATTAATGAATTTATTGTTAAATATTTACATTTTTTCAGATTTCGGCTTTACTTTCAGCAAATTATATGTAGATTTTTCTGTGTGATTGGTCGTTCGAACCTTCGAGGTCGTCAACGTTCTGGTATTCTTCCTTCTCAGTCTGGTAAGTACGTTTTTGAAATGAAGCAATTTTTTACATAATATAAAAAATCGATGGAAGTAGGCTCAAGTTAATTTACTAAGAATTTTGAAGAAAAAAAAGCGTGATTTAAAAAATAGTTTTAACTTGAAATTTTTTATTTAACAATTCTGTGTAAGTTTTATGCAAAAAAAAAATTTTTTTTAAACTATATTAAAATTAAAATTAATTAATTACTTATATATATATACATATACATATTATATATAAATTAATTAATAAATTTAAATGATATAAAAATACAATTTGAAAGAATCTTTTATGAAAAAAATGATCTATTGACCATTAGAATTGATTACAAATCTCAAATTTTGTCTGAAATTTAGCAGTCTTTTTGCAATAATTATGAATGGATAAGTTCTTACATTGAACTCATTTTCCGACTAATTTTTTATTGTTTAAACAGTTTTTTGGTGTGGAAATGGCAACATTTCTTTTATTATTGCTAAATTGTTGAAAATATTTATATGTTTAAATAATACCGCATTAAACAAAAAACGGATTTCTTCAGCTATTATTTAACTACATTTTGTTTTTTTGAAACTATTTGAAATATTGAAATTACCTGAACATTGTTTACAGTTATATGTTTCCCTTAATTCACAATTTTTATGATTTAAAGTAGGAACAAATTAGCTTATGATTATCAAAAACTAACTAAACAACTAAATAATTATTAGTCAACTACATAAATGAGTTTTGATTCTGTTTTTCTTTAAGAAAGCTATATAGTTGAATAGTTAAAAAAAATAACATTGGTAATAATCCTTATAAGAAGCATTTATAATTAACTCATATTTTTCAATTCCCACCAGAGATCAATTGTTTGAAATCATCAAAATTATATAAACAATAAAAAGTAAAGTAAACAATTAGTAAAAATAAGAAGTCCTATCTACTCATGATTATTTTTTAACAAATATTTATTGAATGTATTCATTGTAAAAAATCTGTAATAAGCGGTACGAATCGCTGAGTACGAATCTGCAACTAGAATTTTAATAATTCAATTCCAGGATAGTGTATCCAAGCTGGCGGATCAAAAAATTTTTTTAAACTCATACTTTGCTTTAATATTAATAATTGAAGTTTTGGGGTCAATGAACATTAATTTAAAACCACAATTTTAATTCTTCATAATTCAAGATGCCGAATCCCAGATGGCAGACTAAAAATTTTTTTAAACATATATTTTGCTTGAATCAAAATAAAACTTTTTTTTTTGTGAAAACAGAAATTTAAAAATTTTTCTTCCCGAATTTTTTATTTCGGCAGGAAAAATGTACCCAAGAAATAGACTAAAAAGCAGTCATCTTTCTTTGTCTGAATTTTTATGTTTTTGTAAACGAAAATATTAAAATTTACGATTACCTCGGCGCATGTTTCCACATTTTCCCTCATGTATTATAAATATTACAAGATTTGGACTACAAGTTTGCAGCGACTCTTTTCTTCTGAACCATTTTCAGTATTTTTCCATTAGTCTGTTTCATGTTTCTTGTTTTTGTTGCTCCACTTTAACAAGTTGTATTTTCTTTCTTATTGCATTTTGTTTGATTAAAAGAGGTTTCTTCTTTCTCGAGAATAAAACGGTAGTACGACCCTTACTTCATGCTAATTTGAATCCTAAAAAAAGTTTTGTTTCATATGCTCATAAGGAATCCAAATTGATAGATTGCAAAAAAAAATAATTCATAGCACAGTAAAGAGAAAGTGGATTTTTCATGAATTAAAAAACAAAAATAATTTGTGATTTATCCCTTTGAAGCATGTTGAAAGTGGAACCTACATGACCTATTTGGGTGGCAACAAAAAAATTTTCGAATTTTTTCGCCGCATTCCCTTATTTTGTTAGGTTACAAATAATATATACTTTTACTTTACTTTTTTTTACTTTACTTTATAATATATAAATACTTTTTTTTTAATGATTTAGAGGCTTCGCATTTTCGGGCAGAAATCCTTATATTTTAAATCTAGTTTCCGTCGCACTTTTTTTCTAGGAGGGAAGGAAAGAGCAAGTGAGAGAATGGTGGAAAAATGAGGGGTATTAAGGAAAAAAAAGGGAGGGGCAGAGAATTAAGTAGGGGAAATAAGGAGAAGGAAGAGAAATCATTAGTGGGGGAGTAGAGAACATGAGTGTGAACAGGGAAATTGCGGAAAAGAGGAGTAGGGGAAGTAAGCGAAAATGAGATAATGGGGAGTAGGGGAAGTAAAGAAAAATCAGGCAAAGAGTAGTAGAGGAGGTGAGGGGGAATTAGGAAAAATTAGAGCGGGTTTCGGCCGCTATACATTTTTCAAAGAGGAGAAAAAATAGAGGGGAAGTAGTAAAGTAGGGCAAGTGAGGAGAAATGAGATAATAATTGAGTGGATATGAGAAGAGTGGAAGTACGGTATCAGACAAAGAAAGGCAATAAAGGCAGGGGAGTATATAAAATGAGGAAAGATGAAGTAAAAGTAGTAGAAGTAAAAGTAGTAGGGGAAATAAGACAAAGGTGTGCAGGGGAGTACGGAAAGTAAGGTTGAAAAATACGTGAGAGGATGAGGCGAGGGATTGTAGGGGAAATAAGGAGTAGGAATGACAGGGAGTATAGAAAATTAGGGAAAATAAGGGTAGGATAATTAGGAAAAAGTGGGATAGTAGTGTAAGTGAGAGAAAATAAGGTGATAAGTGAAGGGGAAATAAGGCGCGGGGAAGCAGAGTGGTGGGGCAAGTGAGAGAAGAAGGGGAGGGAGAGTATGGAAAATGATGGAATTGGAAAACTAGATGTAGGAGAAATAAGGAAAATAAGTGTTGATAAAGAAGGGGAAATAAGGTAGCAAGGCAAGTGAAGTAAACTGAGATCAGAAGTAAGCGGAAGTTAGTGGCGGGGCAGTAGGGTAGTAGGCAAAGGAAGGAAAATAAAAGAAATAAAAGTAAGGGAAATGGGGAGAAATTAAGGTGTTAAAATTTGTTAACTTTGCCACAGCAGTCAGAAAATACCATCAATTTGTGATATTATATAATAATTATTAAAAACTGTCTTTACAATTAGCAGTAGTTAAAAAAGTTTATAATTTGGGACAATGTATTGGAACATATTGAAAAATAGTAAAAAAGATACTTGACCTACCTTTCTCTCGTTAAAAGTTCTTTTTAAACATTTTTACATTCCTTTGCGATATTAGAAAATCATTAATTGTTTCAAAAGAAACAAATTTTTTTCCCCATTTTTCGGACGTAAACATTTAAACATTTTTTTCTACTGCTGAAGCGATTCTATTAAATTTATCATTTTCACTCTCCGCTGATACTTAGATTTGAAATTGTTTCCTTTTGAAAAATACGAGCATTGCAATAATTTCTTTATACTGAATAAAAAAATATATTTAATTAAATTTCAAATGATTTAAAATAAGATTGTTTAATTTTAAACTTTTAAGACTAGAAAAATGTACGTAATTTTTTTTAAATTTTCTTTGGATGTGACGTAAAAAATTTCTCCTTAAGCTCAAATGATTAGTTTAATTTTCTCTTTTTCACTTTGCCCTAATATGAAGACTGTAAATTCTGTGCTTTTAGAGAATACTCTTCTTACAATGATTTATTCATACTAAATGAAAAAAGTTAAAATATTGAATTTCGATGAATTTAAAATAAGAGTGTTTAATTTAAAACATTTTAAAACTAGATACTGATTCAATTTAAAAAGTTGAAAATTTCACAATTCAACAAATTTATTTCTATAACTTTTAATTATTTTACTTTGAAGATCTTTTTACAATTTTCAAACTCTAACATTTTAAAGTCACTATTTCAAAGTTTGTTGAAAAATTAAATAAAAAATTTTTAAAAATATTTGTTTGAAGAAAAAAAAAGAAAAATAATAAGTAATCCATGTTCGATTAAACAAAAGTTCATAAACTTCTTCAGTAGATTTATAATACTGAAATTCCTAAAAGACAGTTATTTCAATTATTTGTGAAGAAAAGAACTAAATGTATAGACATAAAGTAGCCTTTACTCTAAGCCAGAAAAAGATCAAGAAAAGAAGTTTATACTCGTATATATAAGTAGTCGAGAAAAATTAAAGTGATATTTCGCGAAAGCTCTCGGATCTAACGTGCGAATATAACAGTGAATTCTTGATAAGGCCATAGTCGATGAACCAGCTTCCATTGAAATAGCTATGTCAATTCCGAACAATTCTTTCCGTTCCTTATTGTCAGTAATCCCTTTTCAGCTCCCTTTGTCGATCAATACTCAATGAATAATAAAACATTTGAGAAAACATTGATTAACCTTGGATAAA
Organism: Belonocnema kinseyi; assembly: GCF_010883055.1. Lineage (NCBI taxonomy): Eukaryota > Metazoa > Arthropoda > Insecta > Hymenoptera > Cynipidae > Belonocnema > Belonocnema kinseyi. Next base: position 12,820,648 of record NC_046660.1, read on the forward strand.
TTTATATTTCTTTTGTGCAAGGCACTTTCATCCTTGAAATCATTTACTAAAATTAACTCAATGGTTTTAATGAGAATTCGAGAACACTGATCGTAAAGAGGATTTACATTGTAAAGTGATCCATTAGATTCTAGGCTAGTCTGTTTGAGATTGAGCAATCTTTTTGTTAAAAGATTTCGAATAAAAATGGATTTTAGTCTAAATGTCTAATTGTACAATTTGTTGTTGTAATTTTGTTCTTGCAGAACAATAATTTGCAATAAAATTATCAGAAAAATGGATAGTTTTTACTCAAGTTATGACTAAACTAAAATTTGTTGAAGTATTTCAATCAAAGCAGAACTCATTGTTAAATTTGGTTAAATGCCTCATATTTTGTGGATCCGGCCAACTTAAAGTAAAAATGTTCTACCCCTGAAATTGACAGATTCACGATTTTGTGTATACAGGATGCTTGGGATTTGATTCATCGTCCCCTAAACATTTCAGCCTGAAAAATCGTTAAATTTATTTCAGGGGATGTTAAAACAACGCCTAAAATTAATTTAAAAACTCTTTTTGCTAATATATACATTCTATGTTTATTGTGAATTCATTTTAGTTTTTTTTTTTATTTTGAAAATGTCCTAACTATGATGATTTTCTATTTATAGAAAAAAGTGATATGAATAAATTGTTTGAGTTTTTGAGTACTATGCACAACCGTGCATAGAATTTTTAAATCTTGAAAAAATGTGGTTTCAAAAATTTTTGGTACGATCAAATTTTTGAATTTTCAACTTTTAGACCAAATTAAAAAAATTGTTATCACGATCTTGTAGGGATTTTGAAAAGCAACGTTTTTCTTCTCTTGACTTTTTTTCGTATCAAGCGTTGTTTGGCTTAAAATGTTCATTTTAATTTGTTTTTTTGGATTTTGAAAATACTCTTACTCTGCAAATTTTTGATTTTTTAAAAAAGGCATCTATATAAATTGTTCAACTTATTGAATACTATAAATAACCGTAGAGAGAATTTGGGAATTTTTAAAAAAGTGGTCTCAAAAATATTCAAAATGTGCCCACTTTTTGAATTTTTATTCAAAATGGCTGGCTAACGAACTTGACCTTTAGTTTAGGATACTAAATAAGTGTGCCAAAGGGCATTCTAATCGATTACATTTTTCGAAAGTTATCGTGTTCACAGACAGACAGACATACAGACAGACATACAGAAATACAGACACATTCGTTAAAACTTGTTTTTTCGGTTTCAAAAGGTCTCAAAACGTGGACATTTGACAGAAACGGGGGGGGGGGGGGGGGGGGGGGGGGGGGGGGTCAACTTTACACAAATCTAATACCTTCTCTGATGAGAATGTAAAAAATCCTTAGTGCTTTCCTTCGCAGGAAATTTTGCGATTTTTTGTAATAAAGTAATCCATTGTGGTTTTACTTTAATGGAAATGTCGATTTACTTACCTGAATCATTTGTGAATGTTAAAACAGTCTTTAAAATAAACTGATCACTTTTCCTGCTAGTATATGTTTTCCACAATTCTTGGAATTGATTATCGATAGCGACAGTTTAATTGAAAAACTTGGGTGTTTGAATGGTTGGGAAATTATTATTTCTTTGCTTCATTGTTTGAGGGGTATTAGAGCAAACCTGGAATTCATTAAAACCTATTTATGAATAGACGAAGGTTCCTACGAGAGTATGCTTAGAAAATTAATTGCAAATTAATTTCTGAACTCAATAGTTTAATTAAAAAACAGTTCGTGATTTTCGTTGTTAGGAAATATTGGTTTTCTTGCTTGTATCATTAAGGCTTGTTAAAACAACCCTTAATATTAATTTGACGGCTTTATCTACTAGGGGATTATTCGCACATTTATTTTGAATAGATTTCCGAATTCTAGACATTATTGAAAAAATCTTCCGGAGTTTTTCTTTTTAAAAAATGTCGATTTCCTTACTTGCATATTGTAAGGGACGTCAAAATAACCTCAGAAATGAAACAAATGACTTTTTCGGCTTAAGTATATTTACTAAGTTTATTGTGAACTGATTTCCGATCCTAATAATTTAGTACAAAAAATGCTCTCGTGATTCCGATTGTTTAGTAAATATTGATTCCCTTTTTTCAATTTAAAAGGATGCTGAAACTCCACTGAAATAAATTGAAGGATATGTTGTACAAGTACATGTTTAACATATTTATTTTGAATTGATTTTCGACAACAATGTCTAGTGATTTCGGCTGTTAAGGAATATCGATTTCCTTGCTCGAATATTCAAGGGATGGTACAACCACCCTCGAGACAAATTAAAATTTTTCCTTGATATAGAAAGTTTTCTGCACTTATTTTAAAGCGTATTTCCATTCGAATGGTTTTATCAAAAAATATATCGTTATTTTTATTCTTAGGACATATAAATTTGCTTGCTTTTATCATTAGATGTTGAAACCACCATTGAAATAAATACAAATACTTTTCCTGGCGAGGGAAGCTTCCTGTGGCGTGGAGAGGAAGTGTAGAAAGTGAGGTAAAATGAGGGGTGGGGAAGCTGGTCAGTGTAAGTGAATAAGGGGATGGGGAGTATGAGAAATTCGGGGAATTAGGGAAGTATAAGAAGGAGGGGAAGTATGGAAGTGGAGGAAAATAAGTGTAGGGGATGTATGGGAAGTAGGAACAATTTTGGAAGGAATAATAGAGGGAAATTGTGGAAGTATAAGTAGATTTGATAGGGAAATGAGGCGAGAAAGTGTTTTTGAAGTGAGATCTTAGGGTAAGGGAGGCATGTGACATGAGGAAAAATATGGAAGCTTTAGAAATGAGGGGAAAGTATGAAAGTGGAGAAAATGAGTGGAGGGGAAGTAGATGAAGTAGGAGAAATTCTAGAAGAAAAAGAAAAGGAAAATTCTGAGAGAGAAAGTATAAGGAGTGATAGGGACACAAGGGGAAGAATGGTAGTTGAAGCGAGGAAAAATTAGGAGAGCGAAAGTGAGAAGAAATTAGGGGAGATACAATATTGGAAGTGATAGAAAATGAGGGTGGACAAGCAGGGCAGTGGAAATAAATAGGGAAAGGAAAAATAAAAGGAATTAGAGGAAGTAGGGAAGTATAAGAAATAAGGGGATAGTATGGATGTGGAGAAAAATGAGTAAAATGGAAGGAGGTGAAGTAGAAAAATTTCGTAAGGAAAAGTGATGGGAAATTCTGGGAGGAAAAAAGAAGAAGTGATCGGGAAACAAGGCAAGAAAATGTAGGTAAAGCTAGGGGAAATTAGGAGAGCGGCAGTGAGAAAAAATGAGGGGCAGTGTAGGACTGGAAGTAATAGGGAATGAGAGGGAGAAGTGGGGCAGCGGGAGTAAATGAAGGAAAGTATGAGAAATTAGAAAAAGTAGGTAGGTATAAGAAACGAAAGAGAAGTATGGAAGTTGAGGGAAATAATTCGAGGGAAGGTAGGTGAAGTAGAGAAAATTTTGAAAGGAATATTACGGGAAAATTCTGGAAGGGAAAATAGTTGACGTGAAAGTAAGTTAGAAGAGCGAAAGTGAGCGAAAATGAAGGGGTCATAGCAGTGAAGGTGACGAAAATGAGGGGTGTAGAAGTAGGGCACGGGTAGAAAATGAGGGCAGGAAGAGTATAGGGAATGTGGGGAAGTGGGGAAGTATAAGAAATAAAGCGGGAGTATGGAAATAATGAAAATATTCGTGGAGGGGAAGTAGGCGAAGTAGGGAATATTTAGGAAGGAAAAGGGAGGGGAACTTTTGGGAGGAAAAGTAGAAGAAGTGATCGGTGAATGATGGAAAACTGATGAAAGGGTATGTAGAAGAAGTGAATTAGGAGAGCGAAAGAGAGCGGAGATAAGCAGGAGATGTAAGGGGAAATAAGGAAACGGAAAGTAAATGAAGTTGGGAAACTGGGAATGGGAGAGTAGGGGATGTTAGGTGAAATGAGGTAAGGCTAAGTGGAAGGAGTAATGAAAGAGGTAGTCAGTGAAGTAGACTACATAAGGGGAAACTAGAAGTGACTAGAAGTAAGGGAAAATGAGTAAAGGGGAAGCAGGCAAAATAAATGGGAATTAGAAAAGTATAGGGAAATGAACAGAAAGAGAGAAAAAAATAAGGGTTTGGAAGAAGAAGGAGTGTTTTAAAATAAAGGATGGGGAAGTGGGGGAAATGAAAAGAAAAAATGAAAGGAGAAGTGAGGGGAAATAAGGGTTACCAGGGGAGTCCAAGTGAGTGCTGAGAAAGCGAATTAGGGTAAGGAAAGTGCCAGCTAGGGAAATGGAAAAGTGGGGAGGAATAATTTTGTGTAGGTGGTAAAGTGACGGAAGGGAAAGTACCGGAGATTCTCCCAAAAAAATTTTAATTAAAATTTTTCTTTACTTGAAAGTTGATTCCTTCACTTTTAAGTCACTTTTTGTTGAATAAATAAAATTTCGTTAAAGAAAAGATTTTTTTTTTCAAGGAAAATATTTTTCTAAATGTCGAAATGGATTTAATGTCAGGAATTTTATGATTACAGGTCACATGCGGTCGATGTCTATTCGATGGCGACACAGTAATGCGGAAACTCACGTCCAAGCCTTAAGGATGAATTCGCGACCAATATGCGAAAAAAGCGATTCCAGAGACGATGTAGCCATAATCTAAGTTATATTTTTTGAAATGCGTGAAGGGAAACGTCTTATGAAATATTTAAATAAATAATTTCATCAACTTGTAAATAAGTTTCCACCACTTCCTGGGGACCTAGGAAGCTGAATCAATGTGCAGAAATTTCAGTTATGAAATTACTTTTTACTTCAGAATTTTAAGTGCGGATAAAAAAATATGTTGTAAATAATTATTGTCTAAGTGAGAGTCAATTACAAAATTATAGTTTGATATTCGTTTTCAAGATAATATTTTTAGATTCAGTTCCTTAGATTCCTTTCATGCTAGAAATATGTATGTTCATATAATATTATTATTTAAACAAAAAAAAAGTGACTTCATTTTAGCAGAAACAGTCACAAATGTGATCTGTAATGGAATTAATTGCTCAGACAATGACTATACATCGAGAAAAAATGGAAATACCTTCAGTTCTTTTTATACTTAAAACTATAAATTTTTATAATGTTTTCACAGTCTTTTCTGGGAATCACGTCGAGATTACATCTTTTTGAAAAATATAAATGTATACCTGTTGTTTATTCCAATAAAATTATTTGTCATTTGTATAAATATTTTTTGTAAACTATTATATTTTCATGTGAAATTAGTGATAATCTGAGATTTCCCCTGAAAAAATTTAAATATTAAACAAATATATAGATGGCAAGAAGAAAAGGGGTTAAATAAAAAAATTATTTTCTGTTTGCCATTCAAAACTTCATAGTACTTCAGCCTTTTTACTTCTATTTTATTACTTCTTTTTCAATAATAATTTTAAAATATCGTTCTAAAGTAAAAATATTGTGCATACAAATTATCAATCATACAGAAAAATTTTTTTTTTCGTATTTACATTTTTTTTCTCAAATTAATATATTTGATTGAAAAATTAAAAAGTTTAGTTTCATATAAAATTTTTAAACTAAAATTGACCTTCATTAGTTAATTATTTAAACTTGATAATTTAGCGGATGAAAAATCCTATTTGTACTTTTAACTGCAATATGAAAAAAATCCTGGGCCAAATGTCCAAGTATCCTCTTTTTAAATGATTTGTTTTTTATCTAGAAATAATAATTCATTTAATCCCTCAGTCAATTTATATTTGCGCAAATCTGAAAGAAAAAGAAAAAATATCCAAGTCACAGAATTTTAAATTCCTAAATGTTGATGATTTTGAAGATCAAACGTCAAGAATGTTCTATTCTAATTCTTATAAAACAAAAAACTTACGGATGTATATCATCAAAATAATTCAACTTTAAAATTTTTGAATTTTTGAATGTAAAAATCATCAATTTAAATAAGTTATGTATAATTCAAAGTTCTGCAACTTTGAAAATTTACAATTAAAAATTCTACACTTTTAAAGAAGTATTAATAGAAATTTGGATGCTTTCTAATTCTACATATTCAAAATAAAAGAAGTTTGGAATGTTGATCATCAAAATTAGTCAAATTTGAATTGTAAAATTAAAAACTATTATAACTTTTCATTGTCAATTTTTAAAAGTAAAAATCCATAATTCAAATTTTTTATAATTTCAAGTTCTTTAATTTAGAAAATTGCAAATTCAAAGCCACTTAATTACTGAGATAATTGTGATAATTGAAAAGTTTAGAATTTTTAAGATTTGCATTTAATAATTCATAGTTTTTAATGAAGGATAAATAGAAAAAATTAAATTACTAATGAAAATCGTCGAAAGTACTAAAATCTTAATTTTACAACTTAAAGCTTTCAAAATTTTTAATTATCAATTTTCAAAATTGAAAAATCATTAATTTCTATTACCTGGAATCAAATCGAATTCTTATATAATACAAAGTTGTACAATATTTAAGATTTAAAATAAAATTCTTCACTTCTAATAATTTTTAAAATCAAACGTTTAGAGTTTTTAATTGTGAATATTTAAAATTAAAACAATGTTGAATGTAAATCATCAAAATTATTGAAATTGAAATTGAACCGAAAACTTGAATAATTTATTATTGCAAAATTTTTAGATTATACCTCTTCTATTTTTTATATTTAAAGTTCAAGTTTCTACAATTTTAAAGCTGAAAAATTTGAATCTCTTCACTTTTAAAGAACAATAAATAAAAATCATATAATTTTACTGATTTTAGAGATCAAAAGTCAAGAGTTTTAAATTCTAAATCTTCCAAGTTCAAGATACTTTCATACATTTTTTTATAGGAAATTTTCAGAATTAAAAGCTTTTCATTCAACAAAATTTACTATTCAAAGTTTTACAATTTTAAGGAGATACAATTGAAAACTTACATCCCAATTAAAAATTCTAAATTGGCTTTTGGCGCAGGATAATATAAATTAAAAAAATTATTTATATATTTTATGATCTCAAAATATTTTGATCTTAGATAACAATGTTGTTGATCAATATTTTTCCGAATAAAAGACAAAAATGTATTTTCATACCTTTTGCACAATAAGAATGAAAAAATAACATATTTTGGTGAATCCTAAAAACTTTCTATTTCAGAAGTTAAATTTGTATTACAAACAAATTTATAATATTATTCATAATTATTATAATTAAGTTCGATATAAAAATATTATTTAAATACATTTTTTTCTGCGGGAAAAACGTTGTAATCCACAATTCTCCAAAACCCAAGAGACGGATATCATATAGTGTGATAAAACTTAGTTATTTCCAAAATTATCTATTATTTTATAATTATTATTATATTATTATTTGTATATCTATTATATTTATAATTTTTCAGAAAAATTCTAGAACGGTACTTATCTATATATTTATTTATGACACGATAATTGCAGCAACATTCATAACAAGTTGATAAATCTTATGATTTATTTTAAAAAATTTAATAAAACAATGCATTAATCAGGCATTTGTCTACAGAAAAATTCTTTTTTTCTATGTTAACTTTTAAAATTAAAATATCGAAAAAAAAACCTTTCCATCGACAGAGGCCCGAATATTTGGTTTTGAAGAAATACAAAATTTATCAACCAATTATGAATTTTGCTGAAATCATGATGAACTTCCTAATTAAAAAGACTGACATGCAAAAAACGAATCTTTCTGTCCACAGATGCCCCAATAATGCATTTGTTTATTAAATTTGTTTAAAAAATTACAAAATTGATAAAAAAAAAATTTTGCTGAAGTTTTCATGAAGTTCCTAATTTAAAAGGTTAAAATAGAAAAAAACAAATGATTCCTTACACAAATGCTTGATTAATGCATTTGTTTTAAAAAATCATTTAAAAAATTATCAAATTATCATAAATGTTGCTGAAATTCTCATAAAGCTCCCACCTGAAAAGAATGCCATTGAAAAAACAGAATTTTTCTGTCGACAAATGCCTGAATAGTGCATTTTTTTTAAAAAAGATCATAAGATTGTTCAACAAATTATGAATTTTGCAAAAATAATTATAAATTTCTTTTTAAAAAATTAACATAAAAAAACGAATATTTCTATCGAAAAATGCCTGATAACGGCATTTGTTCATTAAATTTGTTTAGAATATAAACAATTATAATCATAAAAGATTTGTTTATATAATATTGTTCCCATTAAAATTGCTTGCAATATAAATTGAAAAAAAAACGTATAATAATGGAAAATCATTGTAAAGATTTTTTCAACAAATAATTTGTTTACACAAATTTTTTTGTGTATAATGGTCATTTTTTCATCATATTTGTTTATTAAAAAAAAAATTGAAACCCAATTTCAAAAATGAGTTTGGAAAACTCTCTCAGAAATCTTTTTAGATTTTTTTCAATTTTTTTTTGGGTCTATATTGGGCAATATTTGTGGGCTGTATGATATTTTTGAAAGTTGAATGAAAAAATGTAATTTTTCATTTTCGATTATTTTTTTATGCGGTCAAAATTTAAATTTTCGATTTTTCAAGTTGTTGTTATTTTGTAAATGCTATAACTCTGAGAAATTTTGCTTCGATAAAAAAAAGTCAGTCGGATAAATTGTTTGTCTTCTTGAGTACTATGAATATCCGTACAATTTTTTTTGAATTTTGAAAAAAGTTGTCTAAAAAATATTCAAAATGAACGAACAGACAAACAGACTGACAGACAGATACATTTGTAAAAACTTGCTATTTTGGATTTAGGGGGTCTCGAAACGTGGAGCTTTGACAAAAAGTATAAATTAAAATAATCTGAAATATAATTAATAAAAATAATTAAAAGTTAATATTTAAATGAGAAATGAGTAATTTATTAAGCTGACCTAGGATTTTATGTTGTATTATATAAAGTTTTTAAAAACGTTCTAAAATCTTGAATTTGTATGCTATACAATCATTAAATTTGCAAAATCGTTTTGAAACAGGTGCATCTTAAAAGACTTAGAATTTAAGATTCTTTAATTTCCAATAAATTTAATTTAAAATGTCGTAAATCTGTTAGTAAGTTCCAACTGTTAATCTGCTAAACTAAATTAAATATGTAAAGAAAGAAAACTGCAAAATTATTTATATAACAACTTGTATAATTTTCCATAAAAAATTCTGCAATTTTAAAGACATGGCGTTGTAAATTATTTAATTGCAAATTTTTATATGTTGTAGATATATGCCATTAGGGACCTTTTTGTTGTTGAAAGAGTTTAATTTTTTAGATTGAAAAATCAGAATTCTTCAATTTTTAAGATTTCCAATTGAAAAATCATTAATTAAACATTTTTATATTTTAAAATTGTGCACGTTCATTTCAAATGCAAATTATCAAAATTAATAAATTCTTAACTTCAAAAAATAATACTTGCTTAAGTTTTTATGTAAATTATTAAAAAGAGAAACTATTCAATCTTAAGAAATTAAAATTTTTTCCTTTTTAAGAATGACAATTGAAGATACATTGAATAAAAATTATTATAGTTTAAAATTACGTATCTTTAAACGCTTTTTTAGAATATGCAGTTTAATTTTGAAAATTCTTTACTTTGAAATATTTGTAATATTTATTTTTTCAAAGTATATGTAATTATGAACTTTTTTTTGAGTAGTTAGATTTTAATTATTTCTGATTGAAAACTCCTCTATTCCTAGAAAAAGAATTTCCGACATTCGAAAAATCCCGAAAAAGAAATTTGAAAGCTAAGATACCTGAGACCAGAAAATTACAAAATTATAAAATTCTTTATGACAAAAATGTAAAATTCCTTTAAAAGTGAAATAAAAATTAATAAATGAAATAGTTTTATTTTATGATTATATTCCTTAGCTCACTATTTCTTAGCTATCTTCAAAGTTTTTCAATTAGTTAGATGCGCGGATTTATATTCTTGACATTTTTCTTTGCTATCAATTCTATAATATCAAATATTTTAAAATGATGACAATTTTATTTAGAAAATTATTTCTTTTTGAGAATTCTCAAAATCGGTAATATTATAAACTGTCCAGAATTGTATTACACAGGAATTTTATAATCTCTGAAATTCTGTATTTGAGAGAATTCTACAGTGTCCTGAGTTTTATTCTTGTAAATTTTATATTCGTCCAAAAAAATTATGCAATCTGGGATGCCCTCTTATATTGATTCATGTGAATTAATTAGCTTCAAGGGTAGCAGATGAATTGTGCAACAATACTGTTCTCTTACCTTAACCAGTAACCACCAGTCCAATGAGGACATGTTAGTTGGGTAACTGATCCTGTAAGAACCGAAACAACTTTCCCAATTAAATCGCCTGCGGGATTCTGTTAATTAAACGAAAGAGAGAGCTCTACACGAAATTGTTATTTGCATAAGCCTCTTTGTCTAAAAGTTAATATAGATATATTATTCTAAAAATTCAAATTTTTCAAAGTAAGTCATGCCAAAAATCGTATTTCCGTAAAAACAGTTTACTTCAGATCTTGAAAAGTAGTCAAAGTGGGCTTTTTAAATGTTAATTAGGTCGTTTAATCTTCCACCTTCCATAATTTTGCTCCTTTAGTCCCTCTTCTAACTTCTTTCATTTCTCTTCCCCTACTCCTTCCCCCATAACCATTAACTTCTTTCCCATACGTTTTACCCTCTACCCCCCAGTCCTAACCCAATACCCCCCACAATATACCCCTACCCCCTACCTATATAGCTCCCAATTCTCCTTAGAATTTCCCCTTCCTTCTCCTACTTCCCTTACTCCCACCCTGCTCCGACTTCCATTCTCTGTACTTCTCCTTACTTCCCCTAGGACACTTTCCTATCCTAATAGGGTATCTGCCCGGGGCTAAAAAACCTTAAAAATCAAAATAATATTATAGATGATGTCATTTCAATTCTTCATATGAAAAGTGGTAACCTTCATGTTTGTAGTAATGTTGTATAGTAGGAACAGACTGAATGTTTGTAGCAGCCCCCTACCTCGACCGTGTATGTGTATGTGGCAGTAGTTTTCTTACGATCCGGAGGGGAAATGTCGGTCAATCTAAAACAACAGATGGCACCACAAAAAGTAGGTCTGTATTTTTCATTGAATTGTATTGAGAAAAACCAAAAATAATTAAAAACTTGATGCTGTTTGCAAATAAACAAAAAAGAATATATGAAAAAATAAGAGTAACTATTACTAATTATTTTTTAAAAAATGTCATGAAAATATGTAGTTTAATATGAATAAAATTTAATTTCGAGATACATTTTGAAATCAGTTCGAACTTTATATTTTTGTAATTTATTTTGCTTATATTATTGATTTTATTATTTGTTAAAGTTAATCAGAATTATTTATTTCTGAAATGATTAATATAGCTAATGAAAAAATTAATAATATTTAAGACCTCAACCACGAAAATATTTAAAACATATACATAATAAGAAGAATTAATGAAAAATATATCACTTATATCCAATATAAATATAATAATAATAATAATTAGGATATGTAATACTACAAGTTAAATTATATATTTTTAAAAAGTAGTGGTAATTGTAATTAAAATGTTTAAGAGAATCACTTGGTAGAAAGTCAATGACACGAATGATAAATGAGAAAATGGATTGAAAATTATTTGAAATAATGTATATATTTATTTAAATTGAAGCAAACATCATATATACAATTATACAGTTCAATAATTTATTTTTGTTGCTTAATCTTGAAAGCTTTTTTCTCGCTGCATTCATCCCCTGATAATTTTATTTAAAAATTTAAATTGAAAGGAGCTTTTGAATTAAATAGTTAATTATATTATTGAAAACCTCATATCTAAAATAAACAGACTATAAGTTATTAAAATCTATAAACAAACGTGCTGTACTCATGACGCACAATTGGAGGAAGTGCACTTTTTCCATTCAAAAATGTCCAGAGCCTTCAATTATGTTCCGATTTTGAATTTTTTGTTTTTAATTAAAGATCAGTAAATTCTATAGATCTTGACTCCCCCAAATCTTGTCTTCTCTATTTTTTTATTAATAATTTTTCCAGTCAAAGTATGAACAGTCTTAGTATCGGTGAAAATTTTGTGTTTGCTAAAAATGCTTCCCATTAATGTAGGAATGGCATTAAATAACAAAAATAATTTAAAAGTTTATAATAATCTTTGTGATAGACAATTTTTGTATCAAACTATTAGAATTTGAGATTTTTTAAATTATAATTTCCTTCAATGGCCAGAACGACTTCAGGTATTCCTTAAAATAATAAATATTTAATAATGTTTGATAAAACATAACATTTAAAATTTCTGTAAACAAATTAGATGAACAAATTTAAAATGTTGGCCTTTTCGGATAGACATTTTTTTGCACTGGAAATGTTTTAAGCTATTGGACGAATGACTGCTAGTCATAAAAATATGTTTATTGTTTAAATTGTTTAAATTGTATGTTTAAATTTTTTATAAACATGTAAGTTGTTATATTCCACTAAATATGATCAAAGGTACATTTTTTAGGATTATCCATAGCCATTGTAGCGATTAAAGAAAATAAAAATTTTGACAAAACCTTACATTTGAATATTTTGTCACGAGAATTATTTATAACAATGGTTATTGTTAACTTCTCAAATATGTTTGTGACTAGCAGTTATTCGCCTAACAGCTTCAAATATTTCAAGTGTAAAAAAAAATTCTATGCGAAAGGACCAAAATTTTGAATTTCTTTATCTAATGTATTTAAAAAATTTTAAATTTATATATTTTATCAAATATTATTAAATATTTATTGATTTAGGGAATACCTGAACTCTTCCTGGCGCTTGGAGGAAATAATAATTTGAAAAATCTCAAATTATGATATTTTGCAACAAGAATTGTCTATAACAATAGTTATTATAAACTTTAAAATTAATTTTGTTATGAAATGTCATTCCTACATTAATGTGAAGCACTTTTAGCACCAAAAAATGTTACCGATGATAAGCCTATTGGTTAATTTGTTTATCAAATTTGTTTGCAACAAATAAATGGAATGGTAAACAAATTATTTGTATTTTATGAGTTCATAAACATCAATTTTAGACAATATAAAGTTTTTCTGATCAGTTATCAAAGCGTAAAAATTATTATGCACAAAATTTCAGTTTTTCCATGCTTTGAGTAGAAAAATTATTGATAAACAAATAGAGAAGACAAAAGTTCGAATCGTCAAGCTGAACGAAAAAAGTGAATTTCAAAATTTTCTTCAAATCAAAAATTAAACAAAAAAATTTTTAGGGGTTGAATACAGTAAAAAAAAGCTTTCAAGGTTAAGCAACAAATACACGATT
>NC_046660.1:12834128-12852694 GCF_010883055.1 Belonocnema kinseyi
CACTTCCCATTCTCGACAATTGACTCAATTTCCCTAGGAGCATTTAGAGGAGCGATATTAAGGTGAATGCCGTAGGAGCGACAGAGATGGTAATAAAGCACTTTTAGTGCCGCATTGTGCCTTTGACTGTAGGTCGTTCTCACGTGAGTTGGACAACTAGATAGTATGTGAGCTAAATGCTCGGGGTGTGCATGGCACGTCCTGCAGTTATCATCGGGAATGTCTTGGCTCAAAATGTGGCGACGGTATGTTAAGGTGGAAATGACACCGTCTTGGCATGCAAAAATGAAACCCTCTGTACCAGACGTCAATCCGGGCGATTTAAGGAAAGCAATCGTTAGCTCTGGAAGATTCCGTGCCTCCTCTTATCGAGGAGCTGTTCACGAAAGTTTTTCTCTTGTGCTTTCTTAATCAGGGCTTTCAGGAGTGAGTACACGAGATAGATAAGATTTGATGCATTTTGCTCACCCCTAATACTGAAGTCAAGTCCGAGTGTTTCAGCAGCCTCCTCCGCTGCTTTGTACAGCAATGCTTCTTTGCCCACTTCTTCGTGATTCCTGACCATTTTAAGAAGAGGGTCTCTTCCATTTGCAACTCTATGTGCTGTTCCCAGAATAATCCTGTTGTGAAGATATTCAAGACTCAATATTCCGCGACCCCCTTGACGGCGTGAGATGTACAGTCGCGGAACGGAAGACTTAAGCTATTTATATTTTCTGAGTCTTCGTCCAGTCTATGCTGAACTTCGTAGACTTCTCTCCAAAATACTTCGACCTCCTCTGGTTTGGGTGGGTGTTCGACAGTAACTGAAGGGTATTGGAAGAGTCGCGATGGGTCAGAGAGAAACTGTTGATTTTCTCTGACCTATCTCTCCCTCCGCTCTAGACTTCTCTTAGCGTCAGATAGTATCCGTATTCTCTCAACAATATGCTGCCTGATGGTCAGCAGCTTTGACTTGTTAAGTGTGTGATAACGGGTTCGGAGTTCGCGCGCGAACTTTCGAACCTTGGCGAATTCCTGCCAGATGTGATGTAGTCAATCACACATTTAATGCGGGAAGCTCGTCATCCATTTCAGCCAGATCTTTAGGCTTAACCTTGGTGTTGATTTTTCTCCGGGTCGTAAAGCATCGCTCTTCTTCTATTGGATGCCTGCCCGCATTTCGTTTTAGTGTCGCCTCTCTTTCTTTGTTGCCGGCTTGTTCTAGCTGTGGTAGAGTAGGCGTTCCGCTTACATAGCCCCTTTTACGGAGTAGTTCAGCATGGTTTCGCAGACGTTGCTGCGAAAAGTGCGATAGCTCCCGGTGTTTCTCGCACCACAGAGCATGCAGCGTGCCATGTAACCCCGTTCACGGGCCACACTCGCATCCCAGCACTCCAGCAAGTCGTGATTCAGTTGCTCCGTCCACCCAAAGGTTGCGAGATCCCTCCGATCCATCGCATTGAATCCATTTTCAATGGCTCTCCCAGCTCTAGATTGGTCGGCATTGTTGGCCGACCCATTGTCGGGAGCCCTGCGCATTCTGTTGTTTTGAACCGCACTTACTACAATTATGTTTGGTGTTGTCATTGTTGTTCCCACGAGAAGCTAGGGAAAGAGGTTCGTCCATCCTTGTAGAGCCCCGCATGCAAGGATAAGGCTGCGAACTCTGAGAGGTCGCCCGTTATCCCAGAGTCACCGTTCTAGACACCTCACCCAGGTGCCATTCAGCTTATATGATATTCGATTCAATAATATGAGCAAAATAAATCGCAAAAATATAAAGTTCGAACTGCTTTCAAAATGTATCTCAATATTAAATTTTATTCATATTAAACTACATATTTTCATGATTTTTTCTTTTTTTAATAATTAGTAATAGTTAGACTTATTTTTTCATATATCTTTTTTTATTTACTTGCAAACAGCATTAAGTTTTTACTTATTTTTGCTTTTTCTTAACGCAATTCAATGAAAAAGACAGACATACTTTTTGTGGCGCCATCTGTTGGATTAGTTAAACAGACAATTCCCCTCCGGATCGTAAGAAAACAGAAAAGTGGGGGCGATGCATGGGGGCTGATTTTTAGTAATGTAATATAGTAGGAATCGACTACATTGGTTCCGTTTTCATTACTGGACAAATTCTAAAAGTTAGCAGCGCCACACAGTGGGCGAAAAAGCACATTTTTTGACAAAAATCGACTGACATTGCAATTCTTAACGGATTTTGATTTTTTTTTCGAATTGATCGTAAGGCTTGCGGGGATAACGCCTCGCTGTGCAATTTCTATTTTGACTTAACTGTAATTTGTTATTTAACAACAAACTGACTACTTTTTGTTCCTAAACTTTTCTATGATATCATTTCTTCTGAGACTTTGAAATTCATTAAAAAAGGGCATAGATCATTATAAAACTAACTTAAAATAATTTATTAGTGGGTCAGAGTAACAAAAATGTTTTTAATAAGGTTATAAATAAATTAATTAGCAAAAGTCATTTTTGCGTGATGAGCAAGGATCAGTTCATTTTGACCAATGCCTTTTTTTATTAAGTTTCTCAGATAATGATGTGTGCTTACAATAAATTAAGAATAGGTAATGATTGCCAATTAGTTTAACAATTTTTATAAACAAATGCACATTTTAACAATTTTTTTATGAGAAGACTTCATTTTTTTCTTGCAGAATCAACTTAAAACGTTTAGCCTAAGACTCCTTGATATCATGTTTTTGATAGTGACAGAAAAATGTTAATTATCTAAACAATTTTTATAAATAAATGCAACATTTTCACCATTTTATGATTAAAAGGCTGGATTTTGTTGCGGAGTCAACTTAAAATGTTTCGCCTAATACTGTTTGTCTTCATATTTTTCATAGTGACCAAAAAATGTTAATTATTTAAACAATTTTGATTAAAAAACGCACATTTGACCATTAAGTTAACATAGTGCAAACTTGGTTTCTTTTACACAAAAATTTTTAGTTCGACAATTTAGAAAAAAATTTAAGATTCATGAAGCATTGGGCAATCACTAGATTTTTGTCCATTTTCAGCAAAAAAATCCTTGCTGTCATATGTCAGGTCACGATAAAAAGTATGACAACAAGGATTCTTCTTTAAGATATATCGCATTAATTCCGAAAAAAGTTGAAAATATTCATGAAGAATGGTAAAAATTATTTCTGCGAAAAAGTCAAGCCCAAATATGAAAAACTATCGAAATTCGCATTCGTTTATAAAAATTGTTAAAATAACACAAGCCAACACGGTTTCGTCGTTGGAAAGTGAGGGGTCATTTTCGAAGTAATGTTTAACGTAGAATCCGAATCCGGGGACAGAATTGGACCATCAAGTCAGGACTTTAAGATATTTGCGGTTATTAAACGCCCAAACATGGCGTTTGTGGATACTTTTGAGGTTATGTACACAGAATACATAAAAATTTTTCTGACTTTTTCTTTAGATGTATTATATAGTACCATATTATATAATGTACCATTATGTTTGAGCATTTGCTTTAAATACTTTGAGGCAGACATTTTCTATTGGGTGTTTTCTCTTGAAAATTTGTATCTACTAATTATTAGATAGCAGAAAATGAAAACATGTTTCAATATTTTGAATTCGCCATCTTTGAATCCGCCATCTTGAATTTGATAATTTTAATATCTCGACTTTATATTCGTTATCAACAACCCTGAACGCCCCCAAGTACAAATTTTTAAAAGAAAAAACCCAGTAGAAAATGTCTGCGTCAAAGTATTTAAAGAAAATGCTCAAACCATAGCGGGACATATCTAGTAATTTCAAATTGGCATAATTGAGTAAAGAAAAATGGCAAATGAACTGTGCGATTCTCAAATTTAAGAGAAAGTACAGTATTATACGGTACAACTAAAGAAAAAATTCCAAAGAATTTTGTGTCTTCTGTACATAACCTCAAAAGTAGCCAAAATCGACATTTTTTGGGTACATAACCTCAAATATCTTAAAATCCTGACGTGATAGGCAAATTTTGACCCAGGATTCGGATTTAACGTAAAAAATTAATTTGGAAATGACTCTCTCAGCTCTCTGGACTTTTACTTTCTGTCTATGCAATATGATCTTAACCTCTGAGATTCTGTTTTTGAAATCAGAATAAAAGCTACTTTATAGTAATTTAGCAATTTCTCGCTAATTCTAAATAAAATTATAAGCGTTTAAAACACAACTATATAATATTTATGATTATTGGATTACGAGACAATATTGAAGTAATTTATTAATTAATTGATAATATTCAATTTATTAATAAATGGGTAAATTTTTGAATAATTAATATTTAATTACAATTATAATTGAATAGAAATTTCTTGATATTGATATAAATATTGAATAACGTAAAATTTATATCATTTAGAATATTACTTTTTAATCAATTACTGTTTGTTAGCAATTTTATCATTTTTTTAAATTCTATTATTTGTTAAGATTATATTTTCAAATATTTTTTTTTTCTAAAATTTAATTTCTTAAACGATTTTATTTTCCAACCACTTTTATTTTGTGAACAATTATTTAAGTTTGTCAAACATCTTATTTTTTTTAAATTTATTATTGAAAAATTTAACTAATTAAACAATTTTTTTATATTTTATTTTTCAAATATCTTATTTAACAATGTCATTTATTATCATTGCTTAAATAATAAATAATTTATTAAGAGAATACTAATAATTGATGATAAAAGTATTCTAAGTATAATTCAAATTTAATTTTTAATTTTATGGTATAAATATCTATAACTTTTATTTCAACAATTATTTTGTTCAAAATTTGTAATTAAAAAAAGAATTGATTTTCCTACTTTAATTTTTTACTCAATTCCAGTTTTTAAACAATTGTTTTTTCAATATTTCTTTTCTTATACCTTTTTGATTCTTCATAAATAGTTTTGTTTAACTATTTTATGCTATCTTTGAATTTATTTTTTCATCAATTTTCTTTTTTAATTCATTACTTTTTTTATCAGTTGTATCATTTTCTTAAAATCTATTATTTGTTTAAATAATATTTTTGAATCTATTTCCTTTTTCCTGAAATTTAATTTCAAAAACTATTTTATTTTCTAAATCATTTTATTTTTCAACCCCTTTTATTTTGTAAACAATTGTTCAAGTTTGTCATACATTTTATTTATTAAATAAATTTATTTTTGAAAAATTTAATTTTTCAAACAGTTTATTAATTTTTTCAATATTTTAATTTTTAATATCTTATAGATTAATATAATTTATTATCATTGCTTAAATAATAATAATAATTAATTAAGTGAATAATAATACTCTATGATAAAAGTATTCTAATTAAAATTCACATAAATCTGAATTTATGAAAAAAAAATTATACTGCATTAGTCAACAATAATTCCAACTAGTGACTGTTTATCAAAATTCGAAAAAATATTGTGTGTGGTGCCATCTAGTGAAGTCTCGTTTCCAAAAGATTCATCAGAAACGGCACATTCTGACTCACTAAGAGATCGATCTCTAGAGAAACAGCAAAGGGGTTTTACTCTTAGGATTCAGCTCCCTAGATTGATATGCCCAAGCTGGAGAAATTCCCGCCAGCCACACATGTTTTGCGCTTCCCACTATTTCGGCTGGAGAGCGAGAGTGGTGGTAGACGCGCTCCTAGATGCCCTCCTCTCCTACCCAAGCAGCACCGCAGATACGAAATATCTGTTAGGGTGCTTGGGGCGACAAAGTTTCCAATATAAATTTGTAATGGTGACTAGAATTTTAATTATTTTATTTCAGCATGTTTACATTTGTCTTCAAATAATTTAATTCAAAGGAGAATTGTGCAAACTATTGATGTCTGCAAACTTTCAACATTCTTCTCATCATCACTCACCTGTAAAACTTTCTCTTTTTTTACAGCATTCCTACAGTAAAACACACCTAACTGTTGTATAAAAAAATATCCTGTCTCAAAATATTACCTACCTTGATGGTACGCAGGTAGTTGGACGGTGAAAACTGTAAACGCCGACCTAAGCCCCGGCTTAAAGTCTTAAAACTTAGAGACTTAAAGTAAATTTTTAAACTTAAACATATTAACGTAATAGGCTCAAATTCAATCTCCAATATTGTATTTAACACTTATACTATTTAGTTTTAGTAGCAGATATCTGAATTTATTGATACGGAATAGGATTCAGATTTTATAATTATATTTAATTTCTGTAATGTACATTTCTACCTTGTAAATGATGTTAATAAATTATTATACTGCAAAAAGTATCATCCAATATTTTTAAACATCATATGCACACTGTAAAAAACGGTGATACTAAAATATTCAACAATGCACATTTGTACAAAAAAGAAAAACTTTGTACAATTCTCTTTTTAATTAAATTTAGTGTCAAAAATGGTAAAAATACTAAAGTAAAATAATGAAAACTCTAGTCACTATTACAAATTGATATTGAAACGTTAGTCGCCCCAAGAACCCTGTCAGATATTTCGTGTCTGCGGTGCTGCTTGGGTCTGAGAGGAGAGTGCTAAGCACGCGTCTACCACCACTCTCGCTCTCCAGCCGAAATAGTCGTAAGTGGAAAACGTGTGACTGGTGGGAGTCAGTAAGCCCGATCTTTCCAGTCTTTCGATCTTCTACTGACTCCATCCATACCGGAGTGGGGGCTGAGATCGTTCAGTGAAGAATTACTCTTCTCGGGATTCGTTCCAGGCACCGACGTGCCTGCTTGAATTTTTTCCCTAATTGTTTTGCGGAGGGATGACGGCGGCCCTGAGGGATTGGGTGACGCCTCTTTCAAGCTACAGTTCTTCCACAGAATATATCTCCTAAAGAGCGCGTACAGCATCACTTTTGGCTCACTCGAGATTTACTCTCAGTCCCTGCGCATTACAAGGCCTTGAGTTGACTCCGCAAAAAAATCAAGCATTTTCATCAACAAATTTTTGAATGTGCATTTGTGCATAAAAATTGTTCAAATAATTGGCAATCAAAAAGACAAATCATCAAACATATAGTTGGATTTTTATCCAAAGAGATTTCAGGTTCACTTTTCGGCATAAAAATATAAGTTTTAAATGGGAAAGAAATTTTCTATGAGAGGAGTTGCATTTTCTAACCAAAAATATGAATTTTGAACAAAATATTGGAATTTTTAACAAAGAAGAAAAAACTATAAAACAAAATTTTTGAATTTTATACCAAACCGTTGTATTTTTATCAAAGAAAGATGCAATTTCTAGTCAAATAGATGAATTTTTAAAATAAAGAGACAAATTTGCGAAAAAAAGTTGAATTTTCAAACAAAAACGAATTAAGTTTGACATTGCAATATTGAATTGAAAGCATTGAAATATTAGACTTAAAAAGAAGACAACTTTCTACTAAACTAGTTGAATTTTCAACACAAAAATTTAATTTTCAACCAAAAAGAATGTCTTCAACGAAATTAATGAATTTTCAAACAAATAAGAAAATTTATAACTAAAAAAGTAATATTGTGGCATAAACCACTGCAATAAAATAAATAGAAATACAAGGCAAACAAATCAATAACAAGAATATTATTCCAGGGTAACCACATAACTTTAATTTTAATTTTCTCTAATTTCCCACTGACCAATTCTTCATTTACCCTGACCATATTAATATTCAAAGTGCAAAATCGTAAACTTGTGAAATTTTTAACCAAGAATGTTTTATAAACAAAATAAAATAATTTCAAATTAAAATTGAGAATATTTTAATTTTATTCTACTTGACAGGTTCCATAACCAATAAAATTCCCTGACTTTAAAAAAAATTGTTTTTAGCCAGGTTCTTTTTTACTCACCAGCTTTTTTCAGCGCGTGATGTTTCGAAAAATTTCGTATAAAAATAACAAACGAATTCGGAGTGAATGTCACAATAGTCGAGGTTTAAAATAAACTTGGAAAAATTTAAGGGAATTTAAAAGAATTGAATGAAACGCCTAAGAATTCATGCTGAGGTTAAAATACTTCAGAATGAATTAAATACAAGCTTTTAAAAAATGCACTGAATAAAGTAGAATTAATTAAATTCAAAAGAATTCAAATGAATTCAAATGAATTGGAAATAATTAGAAAAATCGAAGAAATTCCATTGCTTTCAGTAAAATACGAGTGAATTTATAGAGGAGTTTAGGGGAATGACAAGGTGTGAAAAATGCATTGAATTAAGTTTGAAAAGAGTTTAGAAAACTTGAAGATAATTCAAAAGAATTAGACATAATAATAATGCGTAAGAATCTAAGGTGATTTTTAAATACTTCAAGTTGAATTAAACAAAAACTTTTTAAAAATCCATTGAATTGCGTAGAATCGAGTGAATTGAAAATAATTCAGGATTAAGAATTCAGGACGAATTCTAGATGAATTGTACAAAATATTTGTTATGATACCTTCAAATATTTTAAATTCTTGAGAATACTAATAAATTATTGAAATCAATTAAAAATTTGATTGTAATCCTAAAAACAAAAACCTAAAATATTTCAAATCCTTTCGTATACTTTTAATTCTAATGACATTTTTTAAGCTCTTGAAAATGCTAAATAATTAAAAAAAACCTTAAAATATTTAAAATCTTTTAACCATTTTATCAATTGATCCTCATGATCAATTCAATAAAAGCTTAAGAATCCGTTGAGTTTAATAGAAGTGAGTAAATTTAGGAGACTTTAAGTAAATTAAAAAAATTCAACAGAATCCCGATGAATTAAAAGATTCAATGAGAAAATAATAAGAATTCAGGGTAAAATTTAAAAAAAAATAATTTTAAATCTCTTTAAATCTTAGAGATCCTACAAAATACCTCAAGTCGCTTGAATAAATTCTTTTAAATCAACTAAAATATTATTAAATCCCAGGAAGTTCTTTGAAATCTGGCGATATTTATTGAAATTCTGGAAAATTTATTAAAATACCTGGAGATCTTTAAAAAAAATCCTTACAATCATTGAAATCTTTGGAAACCTTGCAAAATCCAGTGAAATCTTTTAAATTCCTTTCAATTATTACAAATAATTTACAAGTTCCTTAGAATCATTTAAAATACCCCAAAATATAAAATTTTTTAAAAATAATTTAAATATTTTTAACCTAATTATTTCTATGAATTGAAATTGGCCGAATTCAATAAAAAAATTTTTTTCGGGCACTCTAAAGTGAATGTAATTTTCAATTCTTATCCTCCGAAAATTCTAAATTAGAATTAGATATGCGCACTTTCGAGTTTAACTGAGAAATACATATAAAGTAAATGGAAGTAAATTACCTTGACTATTTTAACCTTTCATTCAAAATTCAATTACAAGGATACAATATCGCAAGGACGCCGAAATGACATGGACATAGGATGTCGTAAAGACGTCGTAAAGATGTCGTAACGATGTCGTAAAGACGTCGTCAAATTTTGTGTTCATTGAGCATTTAGAAATTTTAGGAAAATATTCATAATTTTCAGAAACCGCTTTTTATGTTAAATAAACATTTAGTAAATTTACTATAAAAGTTAAGGAATTTTATTTTCAGCAACCTAGTTTCGTAAATTTCAGTTACTTTAGTATCTTAAATGGGTCGGAATTTTTCGAACATTTCTAACAGTGTAGTTTTGTAGGATCATCTGCTGTAACTAGTCTAACAAAAGGTATAATAAAAAAAAACTTCAGGCGATTAATTAAAAAAGAAACCTATTTGGATTTTCATTAGCTAAGTACTATGATTCATTTTATCTAATTTATAAATGACAAAATAAAATAAAAAGGGAGTGCAATTTAAAAAAAGGCAATGTTGTGCTTTTTCCTTTTGTTTAGTATCACCATTCAAAAGAAAAGACTTCTGTTATTTTTCGTTAGCTTAGTATATTAAAACAATTTTTATGTTTAGTATTTTTTGTTTTATTTAGTGCAAATTTAGTGCTAGTAAAATAAAAGAAGAACTGATGAGTGAGATTTTTCAGAATAAACCATGTAGTATTTTTTCTTTAGTTTTGTAGCATCGTCTGTTGTATGTAGTCCAAAAAAGGTATGATAAAAATAAAATTCAGGCGTTAAACTAAAAAAGAAAGTTTTTGGATTTTCATTAGTTGAGTACTATCATTTATTTAATCTAATGCATAAATAGTAAAATAAAATAACAAAGGAGTGCAATTTAAAAAAAGGCAATATTGTACTTTTTCTCTAGTGTAGTATCATCATTTAAAAGAAAAGGCTGTTATTATTTTGTTTAAATAACCCAGTGGGCACAAAATTTGGCGACGTCTTTACGACATTGATACGACACCTTTACGACAACTTTACGACATCCTATGTTCATGTCGTTTGGCTGCTTTGCGATATCGTAAAGACATCGTCAGATGATACGAATTATTTACGATATCGTAAAGACACCTTAACGACATGGACATAGGATGTCGTAAAGTTGTCGTAAAGATGTCGTAACGATGTCGTAAAGACGTCGCCAAACTTTGTGCCCACTGGGAAGTATATTTAAATAATTTATATTTTACGTTTTTGTATGATTAATTTCATCTGGTGCAACAAGTAGTAAAATGAAAATATAATTGAGGAGTCAAATAATTTTAAAAATACTTTAGTTCTTTTTCTCAAACTTGCTATATGGTATGATATCTTTTAGCTGATGCAACAAATGATAAAATAATTGGGAATAAAGACGTAAAATGTTTCTTGAAAATATAGTAGATCATCCTGTTATCAAAAGGTGATTAGAAGGAAGATATACGGAGTTGAAGGTGAAACTGCACCCCATAGTGCAATGGTCGTTTGATTTAAGTACAATGCATACATTAGATTAATATCTTTCTTGAAACAGAAAATCAAATTCACTTTATCTTTTAAAAAAATTTCTACATTAAATTAACTATAATATTCATATAAACCAGTTTTGATTAAAAGTTAATTCTTTTTAATTTAATTTTTAACTATTATGTTTTTAAAGGAAAACTAATATTTTTTTTAGGATTTTTGAAAATTAATTCATTAAAAATTAAACTGTTTTCTTGAAAATTGAACATTTAATATTGAAGATAAAACTTTTTGGTTGAAAATTAATTTTTTGTTTGAAGATTTATATTTCTTGGTTGACAATTGAACTTGATTGTGTAAAATTTGTCTTCTTGGCTTACAAATTTAACCATTCAGTTTTTTTCCTTTTTTAAGTAAAAAATGTTTCTTTGTAGAAACCAAAATTCTTTTTGGCAAATTTGTCTTTTTGTATTCAATTTTTTTGGTATAAATTTAATCTTTTTTTTCAGAAAATGTAAATATTTCGTTAGAAAACTTTTTTTAATTAGGTCTTTTACCAAAAATTTTACTCTAAATTTTGTGCTTGAACAGTAGTATTTTCTTAATGAGAATTCATGAATTTGATTTAAAATTTACCTTCTCTTGCGCAACGCTAATATTCTGGTCTGAAAATTTATTCTTTTTTAGTAAACAATTTTATAACTTAATTACACATTAAAGTCAAAAATCTGCTTTGATTTAATATTCAACTGTTTTAGCTAAAAATAAATCTTTTTAGTTCAAATCTGAACTGTCTTGTCAAATTTTTTAGAATAAAAATGTACTTATTTACCTTTTTAATTCAAAAATTCAACCATTTGGTTTAAAATTCAACTCTTTTGAGGAATATTAAAACATTTTGGTTTTGAGAAAGCATCTCAGTGGGAAAAATGAAAATTTTTGATTGCCGATTCACTTATTTAGTTAAAAATTCATCAATTTGGTTGATTTTTTCGGTTGAAAATTTATCTACCAGCCTAACAGTTAAATTGCTTAAAAATGTCCTGTCATTATTTTGTTGAAAATTAATTCTTTTAACCGAAAAATTAAGAATTTCATTATTGGTTCGAAAGGTATTTTTCCTAATTGAAAATTCAATTATTTGGACGAAGATTCGTCTTCTTGGTTAAAAAAAATTAAAAATTTGGTTAAAAATTTTTCTTTCTTGAATGAAAAATCTGTCTGGGTTGAAAATGTAACTTTTTTTATTGGAAATTGGTCTTTTTCTGAAAATTTAATCTTCTTTGTTTAATTTATTTAATTCATTTAATTTAAACATTTTTAATTTCCGTTTAAATTTATTTCTTCTACCCCACTTTTTGGCAAGTAAAATTCAACTATTCCATTTTGGTTTTAAGTTCAAAATTAAAATAAAAAGAAAAAAGAAAGCCATATAAAAATGAAAAAAATTATACATTGAATAAACAAGATTCTTTTTAAAAAGAATGAGTATCCTCTGTTATCTTACTATAGCTAGTATAAATTAAACTAAGTTTGAATTTTGATATCGTGAAGACTTTGCATTTTATTGAATTATGAAGACTGCATTTTGCGAGGAAATCCAAAAAACTGCAAATATTATTTTTCAATTTTTTAATAATAAAAAATAATTCATATAATGTTTAAACAATTCAACATAGTCTCATTTTAATTAGACGAAAGCAATGATAATTAAAGTAATAATATTTATCAAATAAAATCAATCCACGATTAGAAAAAAGGATAATTTTATAGTACTAGTAATACATTTCCACGTTGTAAATGGATAAAAATATAAAAATTCATTATCTTTGAACGCAAAAAAAACAAAATTAGCTTCAAATAATTTTTAACTAAAGCACGTTCCACAGCTTAATTTTTTAAACCTGTACCGTGAAATGCAGAACCACAAGTTTTTTCAATTTTCATGCTCGGGATTGCCATTGAGCTGAGCGTACAAAAAAAGATCGTGCTATTGTAGAAGAGAATTCTTCGAGAGCAAGGTAGTATACCCATTTATTCAAAGTATTTACATTATACATAAAACCACCTCGCATTCTGAAATTGTGATAGACTCTTATTTTTTTTATCGAGAAATCGTGTGAATTTGACCTATTTAAAATAATTTTTTTTTAAAGAATGGAGACTGTATTTTCTAGTTAGTTAAGAAATTTTATTTTGAGTTTATTTTTTACTTAATGAGTGCCCCGAACTCTAGAAATTATCATCCCTTATTTTATGCCTGGAAAATGCTCCATAAAATGCAAAATAGCAGTTTTATGTAAAAATGATGTTAAAGAAGGTATTTAAAAAAAAAACAACAATTTTTAATTTTATGCGTTTCCAAATTCTGGCATTGGTAAGCTACGTTACATGTCTTAGAATTTTATAATACAAGTCTGGTAGCTGCATATCTCGACGCCTGCTTAAGCGAAAAATTACAACAAATAATGTAAATCATTTTTGCGAACACTTGTTCCTGTCGAAAAAAACTTGCAGAGCCAAAACTTTTGTTAATGTATAGTGCATAACGCGCATATTAATGGAATTCAAGAAATTCATGGAATTAAAGGAATTCGTAGAATTCATAGATTTTACTGAATTCATATGACGCTTGGTATTCACGGATTTCATGATATTCACGGAATTCACACTATGCACCAAACACAAGGAATTCATGAGATTCATAGAATTCATAGTATTCCCGGAATTAAAGGAATTTACAGAATTCATGAAATTTACGGAATTCAAAGAGTTAAAGAAATTCACAGAATTCATGAAATTCACGGAATTCAACGAATTCACAGAATTCATGAAATTCACGGAATTCAACGAATTCACAGAATTCATGAAATTCACGGAATTCAACGAATTCACAGAATTCATGAAATTCAACGAATTCACAGAATTCAAGAAAATTAGCGTATTCACAAAATTCAAGAAAATTAGCGGATTCACGCAATTAATTGAATCCACGGAATTCACGCAATTAAGGAATTGAAGGAATTCACGAAATCAAAAGAATTTACGGAAATCAAGAAATTCACGGAATTCATAAAATTCATGGAGTACAGGGAATTCATTGGAATTAATAGATTTCAAGGAATTCATGAAATTCATGGATTTCACGGAATCTAAGAATGAAATACTATGAATTCCTTCAATTAATTGAATTCCATGAATTCATTGAATTTCGCGAATTCCGGGAGTTAGATGAAATCCGAAAATTCTGTTATTTCTATGAATTTTGCGAATTCTGTCAATTTCTTGAATTCCGTGAGTTCCGCAAATTGCATGAATTCGGGGGTTATATGAATTCCGTGACTTCCTTGAATTCCATAAATTCCGTTATTTCAGCCTAGCCCACGAATTCCTTGAATTCCCTAAATTCCATGAATTCCGAGAATTTCGTGAATTTAGTAAATTAAGTGCATTATCTGAATTTCGTCAGTACCATAAATTAATCGTATACCGTGAATTTCTTAAATTCCATGAATTCTGTAAATTTCGTAAATTCCGTAAATTCTATAAATACGATGAATTCCGTGAATTCCTCGAATTCCTTTAGTTCAATGAAATCAATCAATTCCTGCATTTCAATGAATTCCATGCATTTCTTTAATTCGTTCAATTCCGCGAATCCAATGCATTCCATGATTTTGCGAATTCCTGGAATTCCATCAATTCCTTGAATTTCTTGAATATTTTGAATTCGATTAAATCCTTTAATTTCATTAATGCCATAAATTTCTCGATTTTCTTTGATTCTAAGAATTTCGCGAATTCCGTGGTTTTTATGAATTTCTTCAATTCCTTGATTTCCATTAATTTTATGAAATCCATGAATTCTGTGAATTTCACGAATGTTATGAATTTCGTGAATTCCTTGAATTCGGTGAAATCCGTAAATTCCTTGAATTGCATTAATTCCATGATTTCCTTGTCAACAATTTTCGTCTTACAGAGGCTCTAATAAATATATTGGAATCCTGGACGTTGACCTCACAATTTACAACACTTAAATACATATATTGCAATTCCGACATTCCAATATCATGGTTACAATTTTACCTTCAGCTAGTATTGCAGAATTCTGGTAGATGTGTTGGAAAATTTCAAACATATTTAACAACGTGTGTTTTAAAAAGAAGTATCGCTCTTGTTTTTTTCATTCATTAGGACTTTTTTGTGCAGTACAAAATGGGATTTAAGGTTCCAAAATGTAGTGTTTTTGGGTGGCAATTGTTCCTTAAACATTTCCTAAAGAAGACTCTAACTTTAATTTAAAAAAATTTAATGAAAACTACTTATTTTTTCCACATTTTCGAAAACCAAACTTTTTTGACTTAAAAACCCAAGTTAATTTAAAAGATCTAGGGGCAACGGGTAATGGTGACCGATTAAAAATAGTGAATTTCCTTTTTCGTAATATGTTTTTATTATATACCGAGAATGCTCCTAATAATAGATTTACAAATAAATTCTTATTCTTATTGTATTGTTAGGCTGTTCAATTCAAGTCTTTTAGCACTGTGGTTATAACTTAATTACATATGCGCTTTATTTTAAAACTTCAGTGAAACAGAGGTTTATATACGGGTCGCTTTTGTTGCTAACGTAACATTCAAGACCTTTAGCATGAGTACATTTACCGCTAGACAACTCGAATTGGCCTGGACTTTGACATGACTTAGCCAGGGAAGAGGAAAACTGCAGAAAACTACCTCCAGACTTTAGCCGGATTTTTGACAGTTCAGTTTGAAAGCAGATATTCAAAATTTGTATTGACAGTTATTACTCAGTTTGGTCATTCAAAAGAGTCGCATTTTCTTTATTAATGCTTTCTGCGGTTTGCATGATTGTTTTTGATCATAACGAAATCTGGACACAAAATTATAGACCAGTTTTATAAAAGATCAATAATTTGTCAGAATGCGCGTTTTTTTGCGTTTCAACATTCTTTATTAAATCCCAAAACATTGTGTACAAAGTGAGTTATACAATACAATTTATAATGAAGACATATTTTTAGGCACCCATTTCTCGGCAAGATGTCAATCCTATTAGGTTATTTAAATAGCAATTTCGTTTATAATTTTGTTGGAACTCTTCTATCTTAGATAAAAATATTAACTGTATCTATGTTCCTAATCCTAGATTTGGCATTGAAAATCATACGTACACGAAGAAAAGATATCGCACAATGATATCGCAAAACCTCTATATTGCAAGAAAGCGCAATATGATAACGTACAATTAGGTCCCGGAGCTTTGTACGATATTATAATGCACTAATATCACAGACAAAAATGAAGTTAAATTTTGTTGCTGTCGTCTGCTAGCGGCGTCCTTAGCAGCGATAGGAAAAATGGAGTATGAGTCAGTTAGAGCTATAAATCGGGACTCTAGATTGAAAACAATCACAGAGATAATTAAAAATTTGCTGCAGGCAAGACCTGCAACTGTTAATGATTATACATATTTCGGCGAAAGTTTCACTGAAGTTAGGAAAATAATTCTGAACTCGTCGACTGCGTCGCGCTGAAGTGAGCAAATTTCAGTAAAACATGTAGAATCAACGACATAAAACATAAAAAAAATATGTACTTACTGATATACTTCCTCCGAAATAAATCAAATTATTGTAGACGAATTAGAACTTACTTAGTACAATTTAGCACAAGCGCCAAATGTAACTGACGGAAGGGAATCCCCATTTCTTACGTTATAGATTGCACAATAATGCGGTATATAATGTAAAAACTTGCAATGTATGATATCACGATTTTACGCTATTATAATACGATAATTACGATATATAGCGCAGGATTTACGATATATATTTTAATTTGTGCGATATAGTTTTCTCAGTGTAGGCATTTATTCTGCACAATTTGCAGAGTCAGAATGACCACAATGACAAGGAATTCAAGAGCATTTTAATCAGCCGGATTCGGGATCTGATTCGGGATTATGTATGAAGTGAAACTAAGATGGCTGACTTTATTAGAGTACTTTAGCTCATTTGCAAGCTTGTTGTTACGTCGCAACATTTACATAATTAACCTTTTATTCAAATCATTAGGGCTTGCGTGCGCAAAATCTAATATCACCGGTGGCAGCACTGGCCGACAATCACGCGCGCCAAAATAGACTTCCGGCCCCGCCAAATCTTGCGGCTATGCCCGCCAGCACTGCCTCCGGCTCTTCAGCAGTCAACGGCTTCGCGCGGCGTGTAGAGCACTCGCCAACTCGCGTACTAAACGTACCAAAAAAAAACAACTCGCGTACCCAACGTACCGCGAAAACCATTGTACCCAACGTACAACCGTGTATACTCTACACAAATCAAATAAAAACTCAGTCCACCCACGTGGCAATAAAATTAGTCGACTCACGTGGCATCAAAGTGTATATGTGATAAAAATCATAATCTCAGTGTGTCAGTGTGCAAAACTATTCAGCCGCCTCGTGGCGGCGTGCTCGTCCTCGCGGCTTTGTTCTCTCGGCAACTCGTCCTCGTGTGACGTCCCCCCGAGCTTCCCGTCTGCTTCGTAGCGACTTCTACGTCGATGATTTTCTCTCTTGCGCTGATACCTTGGACGATATCATGGTAATTCGTGATGAGATGATAAACCTTCTAAGGCGTGGAGGGTTTGTCATTCGAAAATGGGCGTCTAATCATCCGTCCGCGTTAGATAACATTGATAGGAAAATTTTCGATTTAGATTGCGGAATCCAGGGAGAATCTGTAAAGAAAACCCTTGGAGTTGTGTGGGATTCTAAACGAGATATCTTCACGTATTCGGTGAATCCACAAAATTCTCAATCCACTTCCACCAAGAGAAAATTGCTATCTCAGATAGCGAAGATTTTCGATCCCTTAGGCTTGGTCGGCCCTTTAATTTTTCATACCAAAACTCTGATTCAAGAGTGTTGGCGAGCAAAAATTACTTGAGACGAGTCTTTACCTCAAGACATCCACACAAAATGGATCGTGGTAGCTGATCAACTTCCAAGATTGAAGGAGATCGTATTTTCTCGATATCTGGGATGCCCAAATCCCATTTCTTTCGAAATACATGTTTTCTGCGATGCGTCTATGTATGGATATGGTGCATGTCTGTTCATTCGTTCAAGCGATTCGTTAGGGAACGTTACTATAAGGCTAGCTTGTAGTAAATCCAAGGTCGCTTCTCTGAGTCATCACACAATACCTCGACTAGAGTTAGCTGGTGCTTCTCTTTTAAAGAGATTGTACGTCGAATCTAAGGATCAGCTGAGTTTTCCTGTCAAGCGGAGAGTTTTTTGGTCAGATTCAATGATCGTTCTTTGCTGGTTAAAAAAGGCTCCTCATTTGTTGCGTACTTATCAGGCCAATAAAGTAGCTGATATCCAAACATTAGATAACGAAGTTGATTGGAGACATGTACGCTCAAAGGATAAGCCAGCTGATTCTCTATCTCGAGGGCAGTTGCCAGACGAGTTACTGAGTAACTCTCTCTGGACTTCAGGTCCTCAATGGTTGAATCTGTCCGATAACAATTGGCCTCAGCCGCCGAACTCATGTCCCAACCAACTGCCAGGATTCAAGGACGGTATTGTTCTGATTACTGCCTTGATAGGAAGCTCAATTTACTCCCGATTTTCAGATTACGGTTGTATGATTAGGTCAATTGCATATCTTCTTCGTTGGAAGAACAAGGGTCCTTTACCCAGTAACATTCCCGATACTGGTAGATCCCGTAGAGGA
>NC_046660.1:12852794-12854269 GCF_010883055.1 Belonocnema kinseyi
ATTACGGTTGTATGATTAGGTCAATTGCATATCTTCTTCGTTGGAAGAACAAGGGTCCTTTACCCAGTAACATTCCCGATACTGGTAGATCCCGTAGAGGAATTCGTTATCTTACGCTTGTCGAAATAGCTCATGCTGAGCTTCTCATTCTTCGTTTAATACAACGTGAAAAGTTCAGCGCTGAATTGAAACTTCTTGAAGCCGCTCGAACCAAGAATCCAAATAGATTCAAAGGTTCCTTTAAAAGTCAAGCTAAATTTGACGAACTGAACCCCTTTATTGACGATGACGGTTTGATTCGAGTAGGGAGTCGTTTAAAACACTCTGATTTGCTCTTCAATCAGAAGCATCCAGTGCTGCTACCAAGTAATCACCACGTTTCCGATCTCATAATTCGTGATGCACACCATCGAAATTTCCATGGTGCAGTTCAATCTACGCTCTATGCCGTACGTGAAAGGTTCTGGATTCTCAATGGAAAGAATCAAATTAGACACGTGCTGCAGAGATGCGTTCCTTGCATTCGTCAAAAACCAAAATTCCCACATGCAAAAATGGCCGATTTGCCAGAACCGCGGGTAGTTCAATCCCTTGCGTTCATCAATACGGGAGTCGATTACTTCGGTCCGATCCTGACTAAAGAAAAGAAGGAACGCAATCGAAGTTTTATCAAATCTTATGGGTGCGTTTTCGTGTGCATGGCCACCAAAGCGGTTCACATCGAAGTAGCTTCTGATCTATCAACCGTCGAATTTTTGGCATGCTTTCGTAGATTCATTAGCATACGCGGTAAACCGCAGCAAGTGTTCTCCGATAACGGAACAAACTTTACGGGAGCTAATAATGAGCTCAAGAAAATTTACGAATTTCATGCAAGCCAAGAATTCAAGGATACCGTCCAAAATTATGCCGCGTCGGAACGAATCGAATGGCATTTTAATCCGCCCCTCTCTCCGCACTTCGGCGGACTCTGGGAAGCTGCGGTCAAAAGCTTTAAGCACCATCTTACCCGTGTTATGAAAGATCAAAAATTTACGTACGAACAACTAGATACGTTGCTGAAGGAAATTGCGGCCGTTTTAAATTCTCGACCGTTATACTCTATCTCTGCGGATCCTAACGATTCGCTAACTGTGACACCTGCTCACAATCTAATCGGCCGTCCATTCAATTTCTTATTAGAACAAAACTTTGTTTCAGTGCCGGATAATCGTCTGACTCCATATCAACTCATAACCAAGGCCAGACAAGATTTTTGGAGCAAGTGGCACAAAGAATATTTACATGAACTGCAAACGAGGCAAAAGTGGTTGAATTCTACTGCACTTTGGTACCCGGTACTGTCGTCGTGTCGATGGAGGACAATTCCGCGTGCGCAAGATGGCCGCTGGGTGTGGTCGTCGAGGTTCACCCTGGGAGCGATGGCATCGCTAGGGTAGCTACCATCAGGACAGCGTCAGGACTTTACAAGCGAA
>NC_046660.1:12854369-12859430 GCF_010883055.1 Belonocnema kinseyi
CGCAAGATGGCCGCTGGGTGTGGTCGTCGAGGTTCACCCTGGGAGCGATGGCATCGCTAGGGTAGCTACCATCAGGACAGCGTCAGGACTTTACAAGCGAAATGTTACTCGACTTTGTATTTTACCTATAGGTCCAAACGATGAGCTTCCGTCAGAATCTCAACCATCTCCTCCTACAACAACCGTTGTATAGCCCTAGATGTGCGCGATTTAGTTTGCCATAAATGAGTCGAACTTTATCGTATTCTAGGAGTGCGAGTTTAAGCCTGGTCCGAGAATGGTAGAATCGGGAAATTCTACAGCCAGAAGCTCAAGATTCATGCCGAGAGGATGAAACTTGCGACGCAATACCTAGTCCGGTAAACTAGGTTCCCAATAAACGTTGAGATTTTGACTATTAGTTAGAAGTCTAGGTTAAGGGCGAGTGATGTGATAATAAACTATGATTTTCGATGATCTTACTTAGATTAAGTTTACGTTTATTAACATTAAGATTGTTGCTTGTTGAACTTGTGTTCTTTGCGTATTGATAAAAAATATATATAAATTAAAAATAAATCACCGATTGTGATAATGATACTAATCAACGAGGCAGTCCCTCCAACGGAAACTGACCTCACTCGCGGTTTATGCAATAAACCAAAGATTACACTAGAGTAAGTTGTTGTTCTGTAGATTAAGTTGTTATTTCATAGATTAATTTATTGTTCATTAAAACTAAGAAAGTTAATTTATTGTACTTGCGTTTCCAGCATGTGTATATTAGAAAATTCTGACAAATAATCACCCGATGTGGGATAGCGATAACACTCAAGGAATGACAGCCCTAACCGGAAAATCTGATCATTTTTTGAAAACTTTATAAAAATCAGAAATTAATGCGTTAAGTTTAATCTGCTTCAACTTATTAATCAAAACTAGTCTCGCAGCCGTGGCCGGGAGTATGTTACGTCGCAACATTTACATAATTAACCTTTTATTCAAATCATTAGGGCTTGCGTGCGCAAAATCTAATATCACCGGTGGCAGCACTGGCCGACAATCACGCGCGCCAAAATAGACTTTCGGCCCCGCCAAATTTTGCGGCTATGCCCGCCAGCGCTGCCTCCGGCCCCTCATTAGTCAACGGCTTCGCGCGGCGTGCAGAGCACTCACCAACTCGCGTACTAAACGTACCAAAAAAAAAAAACTCGCGTACCAAACGTACCGCGAAAACCATTGTACCCAACGTACAACCGTGTATACTCTACACAAATCAAATAAAAACTCAGTCCACCCACGTGGCAATAAAATTAGTCCACTCACGTGGCATCAAAGTGTATGTGTGATAAAAATCATAATCTCAGTGTGTCAGTGTGCAAAACTATTCAGCCGCCTCGTGGCGGCGTGCTCGCCCTCGCGGCTTTGTTCTCTCGGCAACTCGTCCTCATGTGACGTCACTCGCGTCTTCTTGTACTTTCTCCTCAAGTTTGTGTGTGTTTTAATAAAAAGGGTTTTTTATGCCTTCGAGGCTTTTTCCCTTTAAGTGAAGTGTATTTATTTAACCTTAATTTCCTAATCCTTGAAATTAAACAAAATTAGAATCACGCGTGTAAAATTTCAACTAAAACTAAAATTCTTAGAACAAATTCAAACCTAACAAAAAAAAAACGTACGAGTGATGCCGAGAGCGGTGACAGTACGTCACGCGGTTTCCGACATTCGTACAGAAAATTGAACTAGGCTGCTTGGCTCTTCCCCCAATCAGCGCAAGACTTTTCACTTGTTATGTTTTTTGATCGTGCAGTGTACTTGAAAAGTTAAAAAAATAACGAAATATGATATTAGAAATTATCATATCTTTAGTGTAGCTCTTACTAGCGTGGGGTTAGATACAATTTTTAGGTTATGTCGTCATGACACCAGCGT
Source organism: Belonocnema kinseyi (assembly GCF_010883055.1). NCBI lineage: Eukaryota > Metazoa > Arthropoda > Insecta > Hymenoptera > Cynipidae > Belonocnema > Belonocnema kinseyi. The sequence continues at coordinate 12,856,278 of NC_046660.1, forward strand.
TAGGAATTGGCGGCCATTTTGTTCAGCCTAGCAAATGAACCAAAAAATAAGATGAAATTGATCCGAATTTAATCCAAATAAATATAGTTTCTTGATAAATATAATTTGCAGGTTATGTAGCAATGTTTTTAACCTAAAGGTATTTTCAAATGCAACAAACTTTTTGTCTTAAGTCATCGGTTGATAACTGTAAATCGATCCCTAACTTACCAGCCCTAGTTTGCAGAGCGGTTGGTATTTGAATGCGCCTCCGCGTTTTGGAAACTGCAAGTTTCCATTGTTTTGATTGGCTAAGATTGAACCGGAACCAGAAGTGATGAAAATCGCGCGAATTTCAAACAAAATTTTACAATAAATTTACAATGTTGAAGAAAAATTGAGGAAAAAGATCAAATTAAATAAAAATACATTCGAACTTTAGCAAATATATGAAAATAGAAATATTGAAAAGAAAACTATTCCATTTTGTACAAGATTGGAACTCGAAATATATCTGTTTTATCATTCTTGTATTTTTTTCAGTTTAGCATTTTTTGGTAGAAAATTATAATTCTTAGTTACAATATTTTGTCGAAAATTCGTACTTTGTTTGATTGAAAATTTTTTAAATCTAAATTTAAATAATCGAAATTCGCTTGAAAAGTCATCCTTTATAGTTAAAAATTTAAATATTTGGTTAAAAATGAATGCATCGTAGTAAAAAATTAATTTTCTAGGGTGAAAGATTTATCATTTTTACTGAAAATGTATTTCTTCGATTGAAAATTGATTTATTTTGTTGAAAATTCTTCTTGTTTGGGGAAACATTAATATTCTTCATTGGAAAATTATTTTTTCTGTTAGAAATTCAACTATTTTGTTAAAAATTCTTTGTTTGATGGTTCGAAGTACTTTCCATAACTAAAAATTGAAGCTTAATCCTTTCTTATAAAAATTCGTCTTTTTTATATAAAATTAATCTTCTTATTCTATTCGGTTTTTGGTTTAAAAGTTATCTTTGTAAAATAAAAAGTTAACCATATAATTGAAAATGAATGAATTTCCTCAATAGTTAATTTTTTGTAGAAAATTAATGTTCGTTTTTTAAAATTTATCTATTTCGTTTAAAATTCATGTTTTTGGTTAGAAATGAGACTTTTTATTTGAAAATTCAATATTTTGGTTGAAATTTTTTTTCGGTTAAAGATGAATCATTTTCGTTGAAAATATATTTCTGTGACTGAAAATAAATTCATTTTGTTCAAAATTCGTCCTTCAGAAGAAAATACTTTCCTCAGTTAGGAATTCATCTTTATGGTTAAAAATTTAATTATTTGTTTAAAAATTAAGTCTTTGTGGTACAGATTTATAATTTTTATTAAAATGTGTGTTTTTTTAAAATTATAAAATCTACCTTGATGGTTAAAAATTCATACATTTTATCAAAAATTTGTCTTTCATGCTCAAATGATTATCTTTTTGGTTAGAAGTTCAACCAATTTGTTACAAAATCATTTTTTTGTAAACAAAATTCATAATTTTAGTTCAAGTTCATCTTTTTAATTTATAAATCATCTATTGGGCTAAAAATTCATCTTTTTTCTTGAAGGTTTAGAAGAATTTTTTTTAAATTGATATTTTTAAGCTTAAAATTGAATTATTTGGTTGAAAATTCATCATTATTGGTTGAAAATTAATTTTTTTACTAAAGAAATGTACTATTTTACCTTTTGTATAAAATATAAAATTTACCTTATTAGTAGTTGAAAATTCGACTTTCTTGGTAAAAAAATAATCTTTTTAGATAAAGATTCATTTATTTTAGCAGAAAAATTAATTTTTTCCTTCGAAAATTAATACTCTCAAATGAAAATACAAATATTCCATTTTTGGTTGCAAATTGATCTTTTTCAGTTAAATATTCATGTATTTTGTTAAAAAGTTGTATTTTTTGGCCAGCAAAAATATTATTCTTGGTCGAAAGCTAACCTATTTGGTTCAAAGTAATTTTTTAATAAAAATTTATCATTTTCATCAAAAGTTTAGTTTTCTCCTTGAAAACTTATCTAATGTGTTTAATAATTCTGTCTTCGTTAAAAATATTAATTCTTTTAACTAAAAATATAACTATGCGACTTCTACTGTGAAAGTTACCTTTTTTAGTTGAAAATTCAGTTATTTTTTTTGTTTCTTATTCGTAATTTTTGGTTCAATAGGATTTGTTCTCGACATTTATTTTTATTTCTAAAATCCATTATATACGATTTATTGTGTATTGTCATCTAAAACCGATTTAACTTTCCTGTTCCCTCTATATTTTTATTTCAGTCGTATATATTTAAATGGATGCATTGATAGTATCAAACTTTCGCGCCCTTGGTGAGGACTTCTGGTTCCGGACTAATTGCGATTCCCAGTAACAAGTCTGTGTGAGCCTGTGTGAGTTTGTGTCTTAAATCTACCTACATTCTCAGAAATATCCTCTTAACGATGAAGGAATACTTTTACGGTGAGAGTGCCATAGTTTGATAATTAAGTTTGAAAACAGATTCAACGATAAGCGATTCTACTTTGACGCGTAGAAGGTGCAGTTAGTTTAACGGCTAAAATGGGACGTACTCTTACCGAAAAATAATGCACGCGCATGCGTGTGCGCATGCGTGGAATCGCATCACCGCGCTTTTAAAAAGCAATCGATTAACCATTGAAGTGCATACTTTTAGCGTTAAACTAGATCGTTGAAGAGTGAAGCGAATCTGCTTCTAAACTATTCTACTTTAACGATTAAAGGACCGACTTTATCGTGTACAGGGAATTACTGAGAGTGTAAAGGCTGCGCCTGAGTTGGGTCCTGGCAGTTACAGTCTTCATCAAAATACAGTGCTACAGCGAACATGGATGCGAATCATGGAGAAAGCAATAGCAGGTGCAATTAGTGACATTAAAAATAGAAAGAGCAAAGTAGTGTTAAAATTTAATCAATTTTAAATTTAGAATTGAAGTGCAAAGCAAATTAGTGTTAAAATTCTATCAATTTTATATTTAGATTTCTTGCTATATACTTCAAATCATAATGTGTTCCGTATACGCTTCGCGCTTCGAGGCTGTGTTCCTTTGTTCCCACCCAAAAGGTCCCAAATTGTCTCACAATCAAGCTGCAAAGTACATGGGAAA
>NC_046660.1:12859530-12884537 GCF_010883055.1 Belonocnema kinseyi
TTGCTCGACACCTTGACAAATGTAATTCCATGTAGAAACATGCGTTTAAATAAAATATTTTACCAAAAAAGTTACCCACGCTTTAACTTGACAGACTGTAGTCGAAATAGATGAAAATGTCTTCGGAATACGGAAGTACAACAGAGGCCGGAAATGGGTGTACGGAGTGGATTGTCGGCGGTATTGAACGTAACACAAAGAACTGTTTTTTGACTTTGTTAATTCCAGTGACCGAAATGATCATACACAAAACATTGAGTCTTACTGGTCCGAAATCAAAAGGAAATTACGCAGGCGACTTGGAAAAATGTTAGTTAGCTGGATTGAACATTATTTAGTCGAGTATGTGTGGATAAATGTGTAATCTAATAAAAGCTTTAAATCTGAATTTAAAATTGATAAAACTTTAACACTACTTTGCTTTCTAATTGTGCCAACTAATATTCGCTCCATGGTTCGCATCCATGTTCTTTGTTGCACCGTAGCTTGCAGAAGACTGTACTGCCGTTGTTCTTTCACAGAGAGCTTTGAAAAAACGCTTTAGATTCCTTAGAGGTATCTATTGGAGCTAAATATCGCAAGGATACCAAATTTTATTGAAGTCGCAATTTGAGACAATTCTGGAATCAGACGTGTTTTGTTCTTGTCATTGGACAAAAAATTTACTAATTACGGAACCATTTGAGAAGTACATTTTTTACGTAGAATAAATATGTTTCTGTAATTTTTTTAATTCTGTCATTCCAAAGTGAGACAATTCTGTGTAAAGGAAATCCTGCATCCACGAGCTGTATGATATTTTCAGTTTGAGAGAGTCCTCAAAATGTTGCTAACTGATCTTAGTGACAGGACATCCTGTTTTTTCTCAGATTTAATGGATCCAGACATAGCTTAATTTGAACAGCATTCCCCGACAATCGGAAGTTCTGTGTTTCGATTCCCAGTTTTGTAAAGTAAGATATTTTTTCAAAAAAATTTAAGTCTACAATTTTTAAAAATTATTTTCCATTTAGTCAACAATGACGTAAAGTATTTTCCGTTATTTGTATAGTTAACTTGATCGATATTGATTAAAACCAGCTCAAAAAAGAGGTTCGCAGAAGTTGTCGGATTTGCGTATATTTTTTGCGTTTTTTCTCCAATGGTGACTCAGACACAATTGGAGAAAAAACCTGTCATCACCTGTAGTTACGCGCGACTCCCCTCTAAATAATGAAATCTAAATAATAAAGTCGACGTAAACTTTTTCTTTAAAAGTGACATTCTTTTCGCTCAACTGAAAAGCCTTTCAGCCGTCTACGTGCATTTAAAATCAGATGTCCTATTCTCGTTAGAATTCAAGCTTTTTTTATCACTTAGGCAACTTTGCTTAAAATTGTGGTATCTATTAATTTTGATATTTGAAACAAGCTATCACTAAAATAAGCAAATTTTTTATACATCTATATCACATTTATCACAGATGATTTCTGCTTTAATGGACACGATGTCATTTTGCATTGCTCAGGAGAAACAGCGTTGTTTGGCGTTTTTTGAATCGGATAATTTTTAACAAAATAGAATTACAAATTTTTCAAGTTTATTGATGATAATTTTTTTTATTTAAGTGTCATTTTTTGTGTTCCATGATTTTAGAATATTTCAGCAACTTTATACAGTAACATTAAATGTAATTACATGGTCATTTATGAGAGTGTAATGTAATTGTCAAAATTTTCGAAGTCTGATTTTTAACGGATATTTACGTTTCGGTACGCACAGAATCTGAAAATCATAAAATTGTATCGGTTTCTGTTTGTATGGCTGTCTGTCTGTCTTTAGGTATGTCTGCCTGTTCTGTATGTGTGTCTGTATGTCTGTCTGTTTGAATGGTTACCTGAATGTTGTAGCCACCCTGACTTTTAAAGGATTTGTCCCATCAAGTCAGGCTTTCATGTACTTCTTAAGGTTCCGAAAATAAAAGCTAAGTTCGTTAAGCAGATATTTCCCAACAAATTAAAAAAATTTAGAGCATTTCCAAAATTTGAAATTTTGCCAAATTTTCTAGTACAAGGCAAAAAAAGGCAAATTACACTGATGACATTTTCAAATTCGATTAAAATTAAAAAAGTTATATGCTTTTCAACATTTTTAAAACTTTCAAAAGAAAATGAAAAAATTTTTTTTGCAAAGTTCATAAACATCAATTTAAATTTCTACTAGATATAAAATATATGTATTTCAAAACTATTCTCATGAAGTTTCTTAATTAGACAAAAGTTCAAAAAGTTAGACCATTTTCAAAAATATGCAATTTTTGTTTTTGACAAAATTTGAAAAAAAATTTCAATTGTAAAAATACTCTAAATTGTTTAATTTACTTAGGAAATGTGTGCTTAACGAAATTTACCTTTATTTTGGAAACCTTAAGAGAGCATTAAAGGCTGACTCGATTGGACAAATTCTGTAAAAGTTAGCGTGGCTACAACATTCAGGTAACCATACATACAGGCAGACGTACAGACACACATACATGCAGACGTGCAGACAGACAGCCAGACAAAGAAACAGATAGAAACCGATAAAATTTTATGATTTTCGAATTCTGTGCGTGCCAAAACGTACAGATCCGTTAAAAAACAGACATAGAAAATTTGGACGATTACATTACACTATCATGAATAAGAATTTAAAATTAATTGAAAATGAAACATAACTAAATAGATAAGGTGTCCTCCAAGCCGCCTTTCAGTCAAATCGCTTCCGGTTTTTCAACTGAAACAAGAAACCAATAAAAGAATATAAAGTAGAAAATAAAATTAAACTTAAAAGGTGATAAGTATAATCACCACAGTAAAAAAACAAACCTTTACCATCGTGGACAAGGGTTTCGCATATTCAACTGACCTCGCGTGGAACCATATGGAGGTAGCGCCCACACAAAGAGCAAACATGGTTGGAACCCGCAAACTGTATTAATAAAAAAAAAGGATTTGATTCAGAGAAGAAAAAAACCTTCATTGATGAACTATAAGAAGAATCAAGGAAAACATTGGAAACTTACTTCACGTAAGGCGACACAAATCTGGCAGTATTCGTGTATGAACGATCCGCTGATAAAATGTCACTGGGATTCAGGTGAGCACAAAAGTTGCAGAAATGTGTTTCCTCTCGAGTTTTCCGTAATCGGCAAATCGAAGCTGAATCAGATTCCTGTAAAAAATCCATAACCAGACGTGAATACTTCCTGGGGCGGCTTCTCTTGCGAATGCGACCTTCCCCATAAGCTGTACCAGTGAATGAAGCTGCGGCCAAGGTCTGCGTCTTCATATCCCCCTCGAAGCTTCTTAGTAGGGTTGACGAGCATTCAACCCCGGTTGTCAAATCCAAGAATTTCTCCAAGAACAGCGAAAACGGGAGTTTAGGTTGCTGCACCTTCTTTAGAATCAAATCTAGAAAAACGAGAGTATGAATGACTTAAGCAAAGGAAGATGAAACTGAAAACAACAAATAAAAAACACGCACTCAGTCAGGCATCAGTAAAAAACCGTGAGCCTAAAAATCTTCACTCTTTGCTAATATAGATAAACGATTATTTTTCGTCCTGCTGATTCTAAAAATATGACTTGCTTACAGATCCATTTTTGAAAGAATATTTTACAATTTACTTAAAAAGTAACATCTATCCATACCCCATCTCTAAGACCGCTCGTTCTTATAGCATTGACTTCCTCGCTTCGTCTCGCCTAGCCACGTACACATGTTCCTACTTTCTCGCTTTACCTCGCATTGCCAAACTCTGCCTCCGCAGCTAATACTTAATACTTATCTATTATTTACAATATTTACATTCTTCTCATATCTACTTTCTCTTCTATTTACAATATTTCCATCTCGCCTCCCCTTCTTAACTGCTTCTCTTCTTTTCCCTCTTATCCGACGCCTCCTTCACCCATGCCAATGTTCCTTTGTCCCCTCTTTCATGCACAAATACCTTCAGGCTTATCTCACTTATTTCTAACTTTTAACACTCCTCTAACCAGTGTTTCACTCTTGTATCCCGCACAATCCACATATCCTCTTCTCCCTAAAGAAAAAACCTATTAAACCCCTCCATGCACCCACACCTCATTCTCGCTATAAGTTACTGAATTAATTTCTCTTTCGTCTCACACAAATATTGCGCTTTCTCCCTTGGCATAATCCACGCATAGTTCCTTGTGAACCTTGACTATTAGTCTGTCCTCCCCTGCTGCCTTCTCTCTCTCCATGCCGTTTTTTTACTAACCCATACACCTTTCTTTCTTTAAGGTGCATCCTTTTTACTTCATCCATCTGCAGTCCACTTGTTCCAAAATACTTCACCCTTTCAAACTTCATCTTTTCACCCCGACTATATTTCTCCTGACAATGAAATTAGATGTAGTCCTTGCCAACCTCAGTGTCCACTTTAAATACCTCTCCAATATCATATTTACCACCTTACTTTCCTTGCAGTATCACACCTGCATTCCTCAAAATAACACACTTATCACTAGCGATTCGAACCATCCAATCCCGCCTTTTCCCCGAAAAAGGAAGCCCAGGTATACAAACTCTTTGACATCCTGTACCACCTTTTCCTTTCACTTCCACTCACCTTTCTTATTGCTTCTACCGCCTTTTCTGAACACCATTACCCTGGATTTTTTCCGCATTCAACTCTAATATATTATTACCCAGGTTTCTTCTTAACATCTTAATCGTCTTATTTAAAGCCTCCTCGCTTATTGCCCCCGGCTGCTGGATTCCAACCCTACTCCAAAAATAGCTATGGAAGGAGGTTAAGCGGCTGCACCTTACTGACAATCAAATCTGGAATAATGAAAGTAAAAGGAATAGCTAAAACGATAAAGGAAATACTAAAAATAACAAATAAAAGACATACACTCAGTCAGGCGTCACTATAAAACCGCGAGCTTTAAATTCTTCACTCTGCGCTAATATAAGTTGTTTAAGTTCAATTGAGGAGACTTGGACTAGCACACCGGAATATTTATGGTGCAAGCGCTGTACGACAGTGAAAACACCCTCCGAGATTGTGGAATCTAAAATGTCCCGACACAAGTCGGTTAGGATAGCAACAGCCCGGTCAGGTTTCACCTTCCAAAACGCGAACTGGTAAATCCCAAAAAGTTCTTCCACCCTAGAAACACGACGACGCAAACTTTCAATTTTCGAAAACCCCGGTGCGGAATTAGTCACGGTCTTAACTTTGGGAGTAGGAACCGGGTTCAATGATAAAAGATCCGCACTAGTGTTCGAGTTTAAAAATGACAATTCAAAATTGGTAATAGCCTGAGCGAATTCTAAAGAATCGGTAGCCAATATTTCACTATCCGACTTTGACATAATGAAAACTCTGTCCCCGGAAAAAAGCATGGAATCAAAAGCAGAAAGAGATCTTACCTATATTTACTATGGCGGTAGAATTACGACTTTATCACAGCAATTCATATTTTATTTTTATTTTCCAAACCCACTATGTCAACTAATAAAACTTTAATAATACCAGAAAAACTTAAAAAATATTTCTCAGTACGCATGTATTTTTTATAGGTAAATAGTTTTGTAATACGTAGAAATTGTTTTCAAACTTTTTTAGAAGTAAAGACTCCGATTGCAGCAATTTTATATTTTTATCAATTTTACGATTTTAGCAGGTTCAAAATTTTTTAAAAACAAGTTCATAAATTTTTCATCTTTTCACAAACTCGTATGCTAAACAGTGTAAACATAATCTTTGAAAACATTTCTAAAACTTTGTAAAGACTGGATATTAAAAAAAGTTTTAATTAATTTCGATTAATTGCAGGTTTGCTTATATTGTTTACGCCAACAATTAAAAGTAAAGGTGTAAAAATAAATTATTTTTTGTTTTAAAACTAATTTTGGCCTTTTGCGCTGCTGTGCGGAACAGAGTTCAGGAAATTGTTAGAAAAAAGTTTTTTGTCACAAAAGCAAAAGAGATTGCAAACTTTGTTTTTAATTAACGTAGCAAGTAAATAAAATGAGTTAATAGACTACATATTTTTTAAATATTTTTTTATTATATCTTAAAATGAATAAAAAAACTAAAAAAGTGCTTATTAATTTTGGAGACAAAATGCTAAAATTATATTTTATTTGCTTATTATATATGTGTATATTTTTGTATTCTAAATTTTTCATAAAGATGCACAGAACTGAATCGCAGAAATTTTATAACTTGTCAAACTCACGACTGCAGTTTAGAGATAAGGAACTTTTAAAAATAAGTATATGAAATTTTAATATTCTTTAAACTTCTTATATTGAACGGTACAAAAATAATAAAAATTTTTCAAGTAAGCACCATGTCTTAAAAACAAGATTGTAATTTGTTTTTAGTTTTTAGAAATACTATTTTTGTGAGATTTTCAGATTGATTAAACCAGGTCTTATAGTTGTGCTGAAACTATCCAAAAATAATTTCCAATTGGTGAGAATATATTTAAACAAACAATTTATCACGTGATAAATAAATTGTTAAGCCAAATTTAATTTTGTGGATTTTCAATGTCCAATTCATCCCAATTTATCGTTTTGCTACAATATAGAAAAAAAATTAAATATGCATTATAATCAATTGAAGCTAGATGTCATTTGCCAATTTCTTAAACAATTTTTATAAAAAAATTTAGAGTTTGGCTGTTTTACAAAATTTTGCGGTATGTTTTACGAAATCAATTAGCATTGAACATTTTTCATAAACAAATTTACACTTGGGGTATTTATTAATTAATACGCTTAATTTTTAACGCAATCAACTAAGAAATCCTTTTCGACGAATTTTTATGATGATTTCGAAATTCACAAGAATTATAAATTATTTCATCAAATCCCGATGATTATTTGCTATTATATTTCACGAACTTACAAGAACTATTAATTATTTAAACAATTGCTTTATTTTTTACAATTTACAATTTGCTCGATTTTTTACGAAGACAACTAAGAATGCCCTTCTGATGACACCCAAATCATGCATTTGTTTATTAAAACTGTTTAAATGATTGATATATCTGGTAAAGTTTCAGAATATTATAGCAAAGTGTCACTGAAAAGATATTCTTATTTAATTTCCTAAAAGAAATTACGCATATACATTGGAAAATATCCAAATTGTTAATTTGTTTATTGCAATTTTTTAAACAATTTCCAAAGGGAATTTATCTTTAATTTATTACAATAAAATATCAATTTCTCTCATGTTCCATTAAATTGTTTACAATGTAATGAAAACTTTTCTTTACATATTTTTCGCACCTTTTGAATATTTTCCTGATACTTGTAGCACAAATATAAAACCTTGTTTTGATTTCGCTGAGGGTTTGAAAATTATTGTTAAATTTACTGAAAAATTCAACAAGAGGTTAATATTGAACAGAAAATTTAACAGCCATTTTAAATAAGCTACTGTCTTCACTTTCTGACATTTAAATAATACAGTTTAGCTATATAAATAAAACCTAATCTTTATAAATGGTAAAAGTGCTTTTGTTTTTTTTTAATGGCATTTGAGGTTTGCCAAGCTATTTTTTAAAAAGCGAATATTTTTTTCTCAATACACCGAGAACGTTTCTCATAATATAGTTGTAATAAATCGATTTTCAATAGGATTCCACTCAAAACTAAGTTATAATTTTAACATGGCAGTAATTTGTTTTAATATTTTAGCATTGTTATTTCTTAAAATTGATAGTCAAAGAAAATCCGCCTGTCATACTGTAATATGGCGATCTCCAATTTTCATTTTCTGATTTTTACATTCTAATTAAGACAAGGTATTAGAGGTGTGTAAAGTCCCCCCCCCCCCCCCCCCCCCCCGTTTTTGTCAAATGTCCACGTTTTGAGCCCCTGAATCCGAAAAATAGGTTTTTACGAATGTCAAGAAACAGAAATATTCGTTTTTTCAATTTGGCAATTAATGATAATTTCGGCTAAATTCATAATTTTATTAATAAGCTTATGATTTTTTAAACAAATTTAATAAACAAATGCATTATTCGGGCGTTTAACGATAGAAAAATTAGTTTTTTTCAATCCAATCTTTTCAGTTGTGAAATTCATGACAATTTCAGCAAAATTTATAATTTTTTGATTAATCTTATGATTTTTTTTAAACAAATTTACTAAACAAATGAATTATTGGGGCATCTGTAGACGAAAAAATTCTTTTTTGTTTCGATATCTGACTTTTAATTGGGATCTTCATAATTAATTCGCCGCCATTCATGATGACTTTATACATTTTATCATTTTTAAAAACAAATTTAACAATCAAATTTATTTTTCGGACATCTGTGGACGGAAAAATTCGGTTTCTTCTGTTTCAGTCTTTTTAATTGGAAGTTCCTGCTGATTTCAGCAAAATTCATAAATGGCTGATAAATTTTATATTTAAAAAAAAAGAAATTAAATAGAAAAGTGCATTATTCGAGCATCAATCGATTGAAAATCTATTTTTTTCTATATCCTAATTAAAACTGTTCACATAAAAAAAAACTAATTTTTTTGTAGAAAAATGCCTGATTAATGCATTTGTTCATCAAATTTGCTTAAAGAAATAATAAAATTCATCAACTTATTATAAATGTTGCTGAAATTCTCATCAAGCTCACTTCTGAAAAGATTGGCATTGAAAAAACCGAATTTTTCTACCGACAAATGACCGAATAATACATTTGTTTATTAAATTAGTTTAAAAAATCATAAGATTAATAAAAAAATAATAAATTTTGCTACAAATATCATAAAGTTCCAAATTTAAAAAAATGTACATTGAAAAAAAACGAATTTTTCTATCGAAAAAAGCCTGATGACTGCATTTGTTCATTAAATTTGTTTATAATGTAAAGAATTATAATCTTGAGAGAAATTTTGGTCAATATCATATAATTTCCATTTAAATTTCTTGCAATATAACTGGAAAAAAGGTATGATTATGGAAAATCATAGAAAACATTTTTTCAACAAATAATTTGATAATAAAAAAATGTTGTTGTTTAATATATAATATTGCATTATGTTTAGATAAAATTAGGTTATGAAACTTTGGCGATTTCAATATTTTTTTTGTTATTGACGAGCACTGTGAACGTTAAATAGATAAAATGGCATTTTTTTGTCATATTTGTTTATTTATAAAAAATTGAAAACCCAATTGAAAAATCAAAAATAATTTCATATAAATTACAAACAGATGAATGAGCGCATAAAGATTATACACTTTTTTTTGATTCACGTACAGTTTTTCAAAATCAGATATGAAATAAATAAAAAATATTGAAAAACGTGTGAAAAAAGGAAAAAAATAAGTTTGTTGTGTTTCGTGAATTTCAGTCGTTTCGAAAAGTATTTAAACATATCTAACATGTAATATATCCAGTTCAAGTTAACGAAATATGATATGCTTTTTTATCACGTAAAACAACTGTTTATAGTTTTTTTTAAACTTCTATGGATTATCATTTTGGACTTTTTAAAGTCATTTGGAAAATTTAAAAACAAAATTATTTCAAATAAAGAAGCTTGTTTTTTTCTACAAAATGTTTTTGAGTAGATTTAAATGTTTGTATAAATACTCAAAAAAATTTCCAGATGTTTTACTAATCATCAGTAACCACTGTACGATTTATAATAAAATATTTTTAAATTATTAAAAAAATAATTTAGAAGATATAAGTTACGCGTATTTGCAAATAATAAAGACCAACGAAATATTTATCAAGCAGTGTTTTGCCGTAAAAAGTTTATTTTGAAAAAAGCAAAAATGAAACTTTAGTTTTTGGAGTGGCCAAATAAAAATAAAAAATTTTAAAATATTTTTTAATTCCAAGTTTTACTGACCCACATTATGTTTTAATTATTTCCTTTAAAAATAGCACGATTGGACGTTGTGATTTGATTGAAAGATAATCATATAGAGACAGATTCTGAAATATTTTTGAATTTTATAACAAATTAAATCCCAAAAATATATCTTTTATCTAAAAATTGGATACAAATCTTGCGGACAGTTGACAAATAGGAGATACCGCCCTACAGTAGATAATATATAAATTTCAAACACAAATATAAGTAAATAATCTAATTTTAATGTATAACAATTTATCATATCTTAACTATTAATTATATTTGATTGATTATTTTACATACACAAGCCACAAATAATTGAAATTAAGTGATCGTGAATTCTTTTTTGTTAAAACTCCTTTGGCTTTAACGAATTATGTAATGAAAAAATATGGAACATATGTTTAAAAGTAGCTAAATAATTTAGAAAGCGCAAAATGAACAAATGATATAAAACCTTTATTTAAGTCAAAGAAATAACTAAAACAAATATTTTAAAAACGCCTGTTTTTGGTGTTCGTTTTTAAAGTAAAAAAAATGTTATGAAAAAACCTTGTGAATAATAATGCGGAAACAAATTCAATTTTTATAATTCTTTTTTAGCGGCAAAATTACTAAAAACTATTGAATGAAGCAAAAATAAGTAATTGAATAAATTACTAAGCCCAATTTCTTTGAACAAAAAAGTTTAAATTTATGCTGAGAGGCTATTTAATTTGGAAAAATTTCCCTTAGTAACGTATTTTTCTACTTATTTTTGTATCATTAAGTATATATATATATATAGAGTCTGTTTTATATTTTTTGTAGACAGTATAGCTGTAAAAAATCGGGAAAAAAATATTGGGATTTTTCATATAACCCTTTGAATTTTTTTCTTCGAATTTGAAAACAACAAAATATTATTTCCTGGAAAAGGCTTTTTTAGGCAAGGATAATTTTTCGAAATATGATTTTAGAATTATTCTACCAAATTTGCAAATTTTGATATAAAAAAATCAGAAGGTGTATTTCTTATGAAAGATACAATTTTACTATTTTTCTAATTTCTAAGAATCGTGTCGACTGAATATCGTTGTTTTTTATTTATATAATAAATTAATCATTATAACAAAAGTTACAAAAATTTTGAGTCTACTAACATGAAATAATTATTAGCTTATGTAATGTGAGGATTTTTGTTTTATCGACTGAAAATAAAACTATTACTTTGATCCAATCTCTAACTTGGCCACACATTAATCTCATCTTTTATTTGTCTGTTATTCACTTTGAGGCTCTGTATTATTAGGTTATGCTGTTTATTTATTGATTTCACTTAAGATTTTTTTTTAGTGATGATTTTTCGGCAATTCTCCTAACTTATATTAGGATTTATAATTTCAGAAAATAATTATTTTAAATTCTATCGCTTATCGAGAGAGAGAGGGAGGGGGGGGGGGGGTCTGCATGAACTTTTTCAGTTTGGCTCTCTTAAATACTTGAAAGACGATGTTCTTTACTGTATTTTGACAGCTCCAAGGGACTTTTAACCTGAAATGGAGAATTCCAACTTTCCTCTATCGACTCGTTACACCACACGACTTCCACAAGATTTTCTGTACGATTTAAAGAGGGATCTGGATCACCCTACAAAATTTTAACTCCACTTGTTAACAATTCGTCATTTGAATAAAAGCGTGTTATTATTCAGGTTACTGGCTCGATGGAAATCAACCCTCACTCCTCGAGCACTAGGAGGTTCAATATTCTGGACGACAGTTGGCTTTTCGATTTCTCCCTGTTATACTTCTGTTACCAGCTGGGCTCTGCTTCTCACGAGCCTTCTCACTTACGACGCCAGGTGGCGCGTCAATGTTCTCTCTGAAAAACTTTTCATCTTTGGAGCGCGGGAAAGAACAGTTATCGTGTGGCCATCTTACCATCAGGCTGGGTCGACTCCCATCGGTGCGTTTGACCACTTACAGCGATACTAGCGCAATCTACAAAGAGGTGGCAAACTAAAGCGTATTCATATGTTCATGCACGTAAATGTGTATATTATTTGAATGTGTTGCATGAATTAAAATTGGAGAAAATAAACGAATTAATTCAAAATTACACAAATTTAAGACGAAAAATGTGTAAATACTTTTTCCTGTACTATTTTTCGGCATAAATTTGCACAATTTTGCAATAATTCTCCAATAAATGAAGAATTACATAACACATGAAATTTAACCTTTTTTCAACATTTTATTTATTCGCATTATAATAGAGAAGTGAAACCAGTGACATCCTGGCATAGCACAGACATTTCAATTTACTTAAACTTTGTTTATTTTTCAATGTCCTGATTTCACTCCATACGGCGAGACACAACTTTTTTGAACTTAGGAAAATTTGAAGTTTGTTGACGAAACCATAACCTCAACGAACACTAGAATGGCGGCGCCAAAATATTTTAAGAAAATATTACCCCCACTTATGATGTAATGACCGGATGTAATTCGCTTTCCTGCGGCTATGAACAGCACCATCGGTGACGCAAAATGCGCGGTTTGTTTCGAAATCATGAGAATCAAAAGTGAAATACATTTCACTCAGGAAATGTAATATAAACCGAGATAAAAGATTGGCCAGCAACAGTCGGGTAAATCGACATGAAAAATATAACTTTACTGAGAAAAAGCATTCTTTATGTAAATAGATTAAGAGAGACGGATGAAAGAATGTGAGCAAATGTATATTCAAGATTGAAATTATAGAGAGAAACTTATAATCATACCTTAATTAAGAGCAGACAGCGACGAATTCAAAGGGCAGATCATTTTTGTACACGGGCGCGACTCGTTCTTGAGCGGGATTCCGAATTTTGTACAAAATTCCATTTTGAAACACTTTATAGAAATAAAATCATTGTTATTTCACTTTGGGTTTCTGTTTAATCAATTGAAAGACCTATTGATTATTTATAAACAATTTAGGAGATTTTCAGAACGAGATTTCATCGCGGGAGTTGGGTTTCCAAACCCTTCACTGTGGAAACGGACTCGACATCGTTGAATTCTCATCTTCAAGGGACGTTTTAATGTCAACCCTATACTTCATAATTTAAATTATTTGACTGTTTCGCGCGTAAACTCAGTTCCGCTCGTTACAATGATCCTACAGTAGAGCCATCTACAAGGAGGTGGATAACTATAAAAGTATATGTGAACACACGCGCCCATGGGAGTCGACCCAGCCTGCTTACCATGAAGATCTTATAACCAGCGAATTATAACCAAGTAAAAGGAAATCTCTGAGGGCTGTCTGGTTTGATAAATTTTTTGGAAAATTTACTGGTTATACTCAGGTTTGTGGTGCATCAATTCTCTCGCTTTTTAATTAAACTTTCCGCCTCCAATCTTTTTTTATTTTTCTTTTTTTGAGAGTTGTCTAGTTTGTAAGCCTTACCCGAAAAATGTCTCTTATTTCTTTTGTGCACAAATTTTTTAAAATTACATTTAAGCCTTTGCGGCGTATTTAGTCCAAAGTCTTTTGTGTGTGTTCATTACAATTTTTCCTGTTGATTTTGTAACAATTTTCAATTCTCAAAATTTCTGACTAAAATGGATTTTACCAAATATTTACTTATTTTAATTTTTCCCTTCAGTGGCGTCTCCAATCTCCATCCTTTAACCCATTTAACATGTCACATTGTGACTTTGTATTCTGTTAAAATTGGAATTTTTAATTTTTTAAGAAAATTCAAAAAGTTCTTATAATAATCTCTTAGGCCATTTAAAAATTAAAGTTTTTCTTCTCTTGACTTTTTTTGTATCGTCCGCTTTTTTACTCTAAAAGGTTCATTTTCGTGTGTTTTTTAGAATTTTGTAAATGCTATAACTCTAGTAATTTTTGATTCATGCAAAAAGTCATAATGATAAATTGTTCAGATTTTTTAATACTATAAACATCTGTGTAGACAATTTTTGAATTTTGAAAAAAATGTTGTCTCAAAAATATTCAAAATGTGCCCAATTTTTGACTTTTCATCAAAAATGGCTGGTTGACGAACTTGACATGTTGTTTAGGACACTAAAAGAGTATATTTAAGGCCAATCTGATAGAATAATTTTTTTATAAGTTATCGTGCTGACAGACATGAAGACAGACACATGCGTTTAAAATCCGTTTTTTTTATTGAGGGCGTCTCAAAACGTCGACCTTTTGACAAAAATAGCATTAAAAACATAAAAAAATTAAATTTTGTTTGAATACCCATACACAAGACGAAAAAGAAATTAAAAGACAAAATTTGTCATGAGAATGTGCCCACACAGCGGGCAGATTTTTTTCTTGATGTTAATAATGTTTTTTATGATTAAAGCCAAAACTACGCATTCTATCAAAAAGTGATGCATTAAAGATTTGTAGATCCTTTTTAAATGCTCAATTTTTGTTTACTTATCTTTTGTCACCGTATTTTGCATAGTTTGGCCGAAAAATTTAATTTTTGGATTTTTCATGATTTTGTATGCTGTCAAATTTCAATATTTGATTTTTCAAGAAAATTCAAAAAGTGTCTATGACAATCTTGTAGGGCATTCATAAAGCAAAAATTTGTCTTATAATTACTTTTTACATATCGTGCGTTATTTGGTTTAAAATCTTTATTTTTATGTGTTTTTTGGAATTTATTTAATGCTATAAATCTGTTAATTTTTGGATTTAGGAAAAAATCATAGGGATAAATTGTTCAAATTTTTAAATACTTTAAATAAACGTACAAAGAATTTGTGAATTTTGGAAAAAGTGGTCTCGAAAATATTCAAAATATGCCCACCTTTTGAATTTTTATACAGTTATTGTGGAAACAAAAACAAAAACTAGAAGGGGGGGGGTCAAATTTCACACAAATCTAATACCTTCTCTGATGATAATGTAAAAATCATAATCTTATTTATCCTCTTACGTTTAGAAAGTACGTTTTAAATTTCATGAGCCTGTCAGAACCCTAACATTTTTATTTTTTATTTTAATACTATTATTTTTTAATTCGATCATATTCGGCGGATGAGAACATGAAAAAAAAATTTCAATACGTTTGAGGACCACCCAGATGTACAGCGAGATAATTATCAATAACTCAAGTAATAACTGTATTCTAATACAATCTAATGTTGCAGTTAACGCACGGAGAAAAATAGATGGTCAGTCTGGCCATCTAGGTGTGCATCTAGAAGGTTAAACCAAGATGGTTTAATCAATCATCATAGAGAGTCGACCTATTAATCTCAGGCGGCCGACTTGACTATAAAAGAGGAACACACTAATAGTCACAAAGGGATGAACTGTTCATCACAGACGGCCGAATTAATCATCTCATGTGAGATGATAATGGTTTGTATGAAGATAAGAGCATCTTTTGGCGGAAAACTCTTGACAGTTTTAATGGAATAATCAAATGATAAATGTTTAGCTACTAAAATATATTACATCTTCTAACTTTTCTAATATTATGGTGTTTAATAATCAGATTATTTTGCTAATTTTGAATAAAAGACATTGACTTTACTAAAAATTATCTTTTTTTTAGTAATGATATTAGCCTTGCAAACTTGAAACAATGATGTGGATTTTCATAGAGAAATTCATTCAATTTGCGTGGAAAATTCTTCACTGGGTGTGATCTCAGCTGTCTGCGAAAACGAAAATTACACTTTTAAAGTTAGCACAATAACTTTAGATAATAGCCGAAATCTCCTATTTGTATTTTGCTACTAATTATTTGTGTAAAAAATAATTTTTTAATTCTTTTTTTAATAAAGATTAAATGTATCGATAACTTGAAATCAAATTCTCAAAGCAACAATGTCAATGATAACGATATCAAAGATTTAAATGGCTGAGAATTGGCTGCCTTAAAGCTAAAAATTAGTTAAACACAAAATTTGCCACATTTCTTTCATAAAATATTTTGAGGTTTCTTTATATGGATGTCTTATCATCTTGATATAAAGTCAGCGAAACATAAAATATCAATTAATTTAAAAAGTGCGAAAATGTTTAAAAAAATATTGAAGAAAAAAAAGTCAAATTGCTGATAGAATAACTTTGCGTTTTTAAAAGTTTATTTCGCTAACTTGAGGTACATAGAACAAAATGTCATTAATTTTTTTGACACTTTAAAACCACAATTCAGAAATGAAATTGTCGTGTTCAACACGTATTTAAATATGCAGAAAAGAATGCTACATCCTTAACTTAACGGTCTAAATTTTCATGCCTTTTGGTGTAAGAAATAGAATTTCATGGATTTTTCAACATTTTCTACGAATTAGGTAATTCTTTGACAATTAACTAAGGAATTATGACCATATCATAAAAAAGTCTTGTTTAAAACGTATTTCGATATAAAAAAATAAATTTACATCATTACAATTTATGGTTTGAAATTTTTCTGACTGATTGTTACAGATATTAATCAGCAAACTGGGTCAGGGCAGTGTTGTAGAATGAGCGTGTCATTTAAATGAATAAGAAGATAATTCTAGATCAATCTAAAGATGCTCTAAAGACACTCGGACTTCACCTCAGAGGTCCGGGGTTCAATCTCTGAGCCGGTACCTCTAGAAATTTTTAAATGTACCTTTACGAGGTTCTGGTGGTTCGGAACCCACCTTAAGCTGTAGGTCCCCCTATCGTGTGCTTGACTGCAACCCAGTCCGAAAATGATGGGGTAAAACCAGGCTTTGTCCAATATGTCTGGGCAGACTGCTCTTATCAGATCACTTGATTGCATTATAAAAATGCGTCCGTGACTGATGATATATACCGCGACATCCGTGTGTAAAAATGATCAAATAAAAATCCATCTCTAACAAAAAATGCCTTTAACATGTTGGGCAGTATAAGCCTGTGACAACATTTCAACACTGAAATGTTCTTTATAATATATAACCACGCTCTGCTACCAGAAGAGCTTCGGTGGCTCAGTTGGTTAGACACTTGGACTTCACCTCAGAGGTCCGGGGTTCGATCCCTGAGCCGGTACCTCTGGAAATTTTTCAATGTACCTTTACCTAGGTTCTGGTGGTTCGGAACCCACCTTAAGCTGTAGGCCCCCCCATCGTGTACTTGATTGCAACCCAGTCCGACAATGATGGGGTAAAACCAGGCTTTGTCCAATATGTCTGGGCAGACTGCTCTTATCAGATCACTTGATTGCATTATAAAAATGCGTCCGTGACTGATGATATATACCGGGAGAGCCCCGTGCAAAATGATCAAATAAAAAAAAAATCCAACTCTAACCAAAAATGCCTTCGACATATTGAGCAGTATAAACCTGTGACAACATTTCGCCACAGAAATGTTTTTAAAATAATAGAAAAGAATAAGCAGCGTTAAAAACCAGCAGGTTAAATTTCGTACCCACTGAGTACGATTTTTAAATAAATTTATATAGAACCATAATAATTCAATACAACGATCTTGTTTTACATATATATTCATATATCTAGGAAGTAATGTACAGCATTAAAACTATACATTTTTAGATTCTCATTTACAATAGTGCAATATAATCGTTCAAATTTTTCATGTCTGATTTTTAACGGATCTTTACGTTTCAGCACACACAGAGTAATAAAATATTTATTTCCCATCGAAAATGAGTTATACATAACCTAAAAGTGTATTATTAGTAAGGTTAATCAAGGCTTTTTAGTCAAGGCTTTTTCAATCAAAAGTACTATGTACTTCTATTTAGTCGAGAGAAAATGGAAGACGTCTAACACATAACAAGAAAATAAATTACTGTTGAATTTTGTTTCTAGCGTAGACTTTTTGAATTATAAGTCATCCATTTCCACCCAAAAATAAACGAAATAACCCATAAAATATCAATTTTATTACCAACTTACTCCATTTTCGTCATAAGATATTGGTTTCCTTCCCACCAAAAAAGTTAAAGATAACATTAAAATACATTTTCGAACTGTATTGTCTAACCAAACCAAACAATACATTATTAGAGGAATTTATCGGCTATTTATTAATTTCTTTATTAAAAAATAATCATTTCTAAGCATCAATAAAAAGTCATTGAATATTGTTTATATTGTAAAATTCCAAATTTTATTTGACACTTGGTTTTTTCTTGCAAAAAAGACTGATGATAGATAGCCCACAAAAGGGGAACCTAAGATAAAATCGTTTTAAGAACAAATTTCAATATTGTTTATTTTAATTGTTAATAATTTTTTAGTTGTACAGAATTGAGTTATCTGCGTTTTTACTGCATGTAGCTTCCCTGCTACTCCATCTGTTGATCCAAGCCATTTGAACTAGCTCTTCTTATAGACTTTCATGACTTTTTTCATAACGCATGCTTTTCTCTTATATCATTATACGCGCCCGATAATTATAGTCTGAAGATAACCGCGCTTGAGACAAAATATACTTTGGAGAATCGATGCAAGGGCACCACTTCACCCTACCGGTCGGAATTACGGAACGCGGATGTGTCGATTTCTTTTGACTTCACTATGACTTCGTACTGACTCGTGCTAATTGACAGGTCCTCATTGACTACTGACAAGTTTTAACTGAACTCTTCATAGATTTTTCATCGATCTGTTAAAAATCTTAAATGATCCTTTACGTGCATTGAGCTGTACAGAGAAATTTATGCTCCTCTGGAAAACTAGATTAAGTTCGATTTTTTATCTCACCTGGAAATGAACGTGTGACAGCGACTAGCGTCACCTTACACGTCTTTTCAATAGCGCAAGGTAATATAAGACTATACACAACACAATAGCTCCATTAGTGTTCATATCCATTTGAGAAACAAGTAAAAATCAATTTGATTAGCAGTGCGGTTGCAGATATCACCCGGATGAAATGAAGAAATCTGCCTGAGGCAATCGTCAATCAATCTCAAGAAATTAAAAAATAGTTATATCTGACTTTCTTCCAGATCATAATTCTGATTCAAAAAGATGTAAAACAAAAGCATATCATTGTAGGAAGTTGAAAACAAAACAACTTTGTTGTCAGCAACGCTATCGGATAAGTTTTATTTAAGTTTCAATCAATAAAAGAAAAAAATCTCAACGTTTCGAAAATTCACCATTTTTATCATCAGGGGAGAACCTATAAAATATTTATAGTCTAAAATAGTAAATAGAAAATATGTAAAAAAAGGTTTAAATAGTATAATAATCTTAGTAACTAACAATAAGAGGTACTTACGAATCAGTTTTTTAATGGCATCATTTTTTGCAGTCAGTAATAATAGTTGTAATTAAATATTTTGAAGTGAAATTATTTATTTGAAATAAAAACTTGTAACTGAAATTAGTTTAAAAAGAAAAGAAAACTGAACCATCATACTATAAATCAGAATAAAAGGCGCCAATTTTAAAAGAATATAAATAGAGGGATGGAGGTATTAAGAATGTAGTAACTAGCAAGATAAATTCTATTTCTGAATTAACAATTTTTAATTTTTAGATTTTAGGTTATTGTTGTTAATATTATTGTAAAAAAAATGAATAACAAATATATCATTAATTTGAATAAAAAAATTCAAAGATATAATTATATGATTCATTAATGTGATTTAAATCAGTATATTTGTTGATGCAATGATCTAGTTCTTTCTTAATGAAAACCATTTCAGAAAGGGCTCTTTTTATAACATTACTTTCTTGATGTGATATTTTAATCTCATCCCAAAGAAAAAAGTGAGAAATGTTATGTATTATAATTTGGAATAGTAATGTTAGTTTTAGGATCGAATTCTTTATTTATAACAATATTATGATTGTTAGTTAAATGTATGTTCTTAAGTTCATTTAATCTATTATTAATTTGTTTGCCAATAATATTTTGTGGATAATTATTTAAAAATAGATCATGTTTCACTGTATTTAAATTATCATAATGAAATTTCTTGTCAGAAAGTAAATTAGCTGAATCGACTAAGTTTTTTATAATTGGAATTTTATGTTGTAAGGGATGTTTAGATAAAAAATTAAGTAATCGACCAGAATATGTTAATTTGCGAAACCGATTAGTAGAAATAGAGCCATTATCATTTTTTATTATGCTAATTTCAAGAAAGTTGATAGTATTGTTGTCTTCTAATTCATATGTAAATTTTAATCTTTTGTGAAATGAATTAAAGGTTTTAATAATTTGTTCAATTTTGTCTTTAGGAATAATTAAAAAAGTGTCGTCTGCATATTTAAAATAGGTGAAAATTTCATTTCACAAAAGATTGCAATTTACACATGAATTAGAAGACAACAATTCTATAAACTTTCTTAACATTAGCATAATTAAAAATGATAATGCCTCTATTTCTACTAATTGGTTTTGCAAATCAACATATTCTGGCTGATTACTTAATTTTTAATCTAAACATCCCTTACAACATAAAATTGCATTTATAAAAAACTTAGTCGATTCAGCTATTTTACTTTCTGACAAAAAATTTCATAATGATAATTTAAATACCTATTTAATTACCTATTTTCAAATAATTATTCACAAAATATTATTGACAAAGAAATTAATAATAGATTAGAAGAACTTAACAACATACATTAAACTAACAATCCTAATAATGTTATAAATAAAGAATTCGATCTTAAAACTAACATTATTATTCCATATTATAATACTATTTCTGATAACGTAAAAAGATTTCTGAAAACTTATAAAATCAAGACAACTTGTCATATAAATTCAAAACTGGACACTATGATAAAACTAGGCATAGACCACATTAACAAATTATATAATTATATTCTTGAATTCTTCCATTAAAATTAATTATATATTTGTTATTTATTTTTTTGTTCTTTTACAATAATATTATAAACAATAACCTAAAATTTGAAAATCGTTAATTCAAAAATAGAATTTATCTTTCTAGTTCCTGCATTCTTAATACCTCCATCCCTCTATTTATATTCTTTTATAATTGGCGCCTTTTATTCCGATTTATAGTATGATGGGTCAGTTTCCTCATTGACGGTCACTTTTGGAGTTACCCTTATGGGAGCAGGATGCTTTTCCATGCTGCTCTTATAAAAAAATATAATCTGTTGTTTTTAATCCTTTAACACTATTTAATTCTGTTTAAACTAGGCTTATTTACAATTTTTTATTTCAAAAAAATAATTTCACTTTAAAATATTTAATTACCACTATTATTACTGACTCCAAAAAATAATGTCATTACGAAACTGATCCGTAAGTACTTCTTATTGTTAGTTACTAAGATTATTATACTATTTTAACTTTTTTTACATATTTGCTGCTTACTATTTCAGACTATAAATATTTTATCGGTTCTCCTCTGATGATAGAAATGGTGAATTTCCGAAACCTTGGGATTTTTTTCTTTTATTGATTGAAACTTAAATAAAACTTTTCCGATAGCGTTGCTGACAACTAAGTTGTTTTGTTTTCATCTTCCTAGATTGGTTTCTCGAACGTTAAAGATTTGCTTAGCATATAATTGTTTGTGATCCGAAGAAAGATTAAAATAGAGTGAAATTCAGCAACTAATTAATATTACACCATTAAGCCATTTTCCTTTCGGGGTGGGCATGTCTCACTTGGTAAGGAAGGGAGTAATGTAAAGAAGGGGTTATAGAATTTGCAGATTGATCTACAATTCTTGTGTTATTTATTTAATTAAGGTCTTTTGCTATTTTGTACTCCTGTTTCTCAATGGAGCTAGTTTTACTCTTATCTTTTTCTGGATAGGTCCATTATAATATAGGTGTATTTTGCGAGTCGACATCATGTATCATGACCAAGTTCAGTAGTGATTCGTCATATAGTGGAAAACCTAGCTTTAACGTCCGTCCCACTAAAACTTCAGTTAATGGTGAAGGAAGGGGGAGGCTGAACAGGATCCGGGAGTCGTCTTGGGTGGTTGTTTTAGCTGAGAAGATCACCAGACATTCACAGCGTTGTAGTAGATAGAAGATCACATAGTGCCATCTGTTAAAAACAAAAATTAAAATAATATTAAATAAAAATCGGTACCTTGTCGAGCAAAGAATTATAACAAACTGTCAAAGGACAGGGTTCTTTGAGTGTGACGGCATGTTGCCAGAAATAATCCTCTCGAGGCTTGAGAATTGTAGCGCCGCCAATCCTAACCGCCGCCAGGCTGGAGGGAAAACATCAGATACTATTGATACACGTATTAATGCCTGCAAACTTTTTTTTGTATTGTGTTATCAGTCATTCCGAGGGCCGAAGGGCCCGACAACCATACTACACCACCCACACAATCAGCACCAAAGATTCACGACTAGGTGGTCGTGAATCGTTAAAACACAACAATTCACTTCTCTTTGACAGGAGGACTAAAAGCTGATATCTTAAAGCGCACACTACGTACAGTAGGTGCGCCGGACTGAGTGATGCATCGCGCATGTGGCGCATGTGAGTGGGGTAGCGAGTCAACATGGCAATGTCTGCGGAACACTCTAAGGGATCGTCCATAAATTACGTAACGCGTTTTTCTTTTGTTTGAATAAAGACGAGCATGAAATTGATGTGAAGTTGAGAAAGACACAACGATATAAATAAAAGAAAAAAGTGTTACGCAATATATGGACGATCTCTAAGGCGAGCGAGGGGGGACCAGGGAAAATAGCTACTCACTATGAAACACTCAAATTTAGATGTGCCTGCACACGTTTAGTTGCGTAGTATAGTCGTCAATATAGATGCGCACTCTATGGCATAGGCAAGAAATCTGTACTCGGCATTGTCGATAGCCATTCTGTGTTCCACTTTCATACGGTTTGCCTAGTTTGACGGGCAAAAATTTACTGAACCATAAAATCAGCTTTCGATGTATTACTATTGTTCATATTAACACCAAGGAAACAAAGCCGACAATAATTGAGCCAGGCGTGGCCTATACTGACTAAATTTCTGAACATAAAATAAAAGGACCACCAACATCATCTGGCCGAGGTATGTTTCCCCTTCACCCTACAGTTCTCTAAAATGTGTCGCCACGGGGTGCGGAGTGGTGGTCGAGTCAGTGCGCGTTGGATAGGTCAGTTAAAATAGTCCATTCGGATGATAATCTTGATCTCAATGTCGCTATAGTTGTAATGTGGGGCGTCAATTCTTGTCCTTGCGGCGGATCGTAGTTTGAGCGTAGTCATCCGATTAGTTTTCCAACATGGCGTCGGAGAAGGTCAGCGCCGTTTTGGAAAATACCGGCTTTAAAGTAGTAGGGAAATAATTATGCTATTTCTATAGGAATTTTTGAAGTCGATGTTTTGTAATTCAAATTGAAGGGTCGGTGTGGTGTTATCAGGTGAGTTTTGATGTCATTCATGTACGACAATAGAGTAGGGTCGTATTTTGGTTAGAACAAACCGGTTTCATAAGGCTTTCCGGAAAAGAAAACTGTTCTTGTCTTTTTTTTGCGAGATAATTGAGTCTAATGTGAGTGATGAGGCATCCGCAGCCATTGAATATAGTAAACTTTATGTAATCCGTATTATTGGTTTTACTTCATTAATGTAAATGTGACTAATGTTTGTTGTTGAGTCGTTGCCTTCCTTGATCAATTCTCCCTAACCCTACCCCCCTCTGTGTTGGGCTAGCAGGAGTTAGAAATGAAAATGAAATCATGGGTAGTGAAGTATTGTAATATTTTCACAATTCCTTTTGATCGTTTAGGGGGTGCTTCTTTATTTATAAACGATCTGGCGCTCTTCAGGCAATTTATTCACTACCATTAGTTTGAAGCATTGATCATTGACCTAGCAATAGCAAATAGCCTGGCAACCTAAAACTTTTAATAGTTATTCGCCAGAGCGCAGCCAATATTTAAAGAGAGTTTAGAAAATTATTGATTGGTTGAAAATCTGGCCAATAACTAAATACATTAAAAAGCTAAGGTTATAATATGTAGCTGTAAAATATTATAAGATTTACTGTTGAAAAATTCTTGAAAATAAACGAGAAAGGAGAAGTTGTCGGGATTAAATAACAAAGTGTTTGATCGTAATGGTGTTAAATTTGCTCGACTTCTATCCTACACTTTTACATGTTGGCCACATATTAGGGAAGTCATGGAAATGTCAGGGAAATGGAGTAGCTGTTAGGGAAAATGGAAAGAGATTTGTTTTAATATTATTTTGGAAGCACTTCCAAATTTAAGTATAAATATTTTTGGAATATTTATTAAATTCCATCAAACTTGCAGTTGAAAAATATTCGAAAACGAATTAAAAAGAAGATGTCGGGATTAGATGAAAAAGTATTTTATCGTAATAAAATTTATCATATAAAGAGAGTACTTTCCGGTTAAAATTATTTAAAGTATTTAAATATCAACAATGTGACTGTACTGAACGTAAGTTCGCGAAAGACTGATTTTTTCAGGCTAGAGACTCAAAGAATAAAGCCTAACATTTTGGTGGCTTTCATTAAAATGTTGTAAAATTGTTTTAGAAAAGTAAGGCTACTCTTGAAGGTAACTCCTGAGTTGCTAATGCTTGTGGTTCTTTGAAGGAGAGACCTATTAATTACATATTGATAATCTTCGGAGCTTACATTTCAGGTGAATGAGATAATTCAACATTTGTCGATATAAGGAGCAAACGATTTTATTGACGCCACATACAGATATCATTTAAATCAAGTTGCAAAAGCTAAATGGGAGCTCCTTGCGACACCATAGTTTGGACAAACATTTCAGATTCAGAATTTCCAATTCTCACACGCCAAGATATCTCCTTTAAGTAACTACTAAAATATAGAAGTATTGATTCAGTGATACAGTATGCTTTCAAGTTACATAATAACAGATTATCGAATGCCTTCCCTAGATCAGTATAGATTCCATTTACTTGATTTTCGGAATCCATACATTGTGTTATATATTTTCTATAAACTATGAGATTTGTAAAGGTAGATCAATTTAAACAAAAGCCTTTTGGCTCATCAGCCAATATTTGATTAAAAGAAGTCTGTAGGTCATCAGCAGCTATATTATCAGAAAGAATGGATATAGGTTTGTAATTGATTACTTGCTGTTGGGGGTGTATTTCTAGACTTGGCGAACCTACGTTATAATCATACTC
>NC_046660.1:12884637-12901727 GCF_010883055.1 Belonocnema kinseyi
TAGATCGCTACTGATCTGTACCGATTTGAAGTAATCAGCAAATGCATCAACACTTTCCTAGCTATCACTCATCTACCTGCCATTATTAGTCATATTATTCGGGACCTGATATTTACTATTTTCATCGTCGACAAATCGCCAGAAGGTACCTAAATTGTCCTCTCTATGGTTTTCTATTTCGTTTGTATATATACCGCAAGGATTGGTTTAAATTATTGCACCTGTGTGTAAATAAACTGAATTCCTCATGGTTAGCTAGTTTTTGGTTCTCTTTATATATTTGGTGAGCTTTCTCTTTCGATCATATTATTGTTTTGATTCTCAATTGGACCATCTGGGTATGATGTTATTAACACTTTTTTTTCATGGAACATACTTGTTTATACAAAATCGTAAAATTATTCGACCGCTATTTTGATGTTATCATTTGTCAGTTTAGAGAAGTAGTTTACCTCTGCGATGTATTGTAAAGTGTCTTCGTAGTTTGCGTTCTGGGAATCAAGGATAAACAAGACATCTGATGTATGAGAGGATAAATGTTGTAACTTTATGATTATTTTAAAGGGTGGGTGGTGTTAGTTGCAGCGTACTAGAGAATCTATTGGAAATTCTGTATTTAATTCTTCGATATTTGCAAATGCTTAATCTAAGATAGTTCAGGCTAATGCACTGACCACATTCAAACTTTAAAGACCATCAGCCCAATCTGTGCACATCACGCATATGTACATAATATAGATACACGTGATATGCACAAATAGGCGCATAGTTCACGAGGAATGAATGTGAGTATGGAACTTGACAAACGGCACCTATCCACTAAACTTTAACTCCTTTTTTCCTGCTAACCGAGGACTGCGAAACCTCGGGATCGTCGGCTTTCAGCATCCTGTTTGGGCATTCTTGTATACCTTGGACGTCCAGGAGGGTTCTTCAACGAAGCTGCCTCCCTTAACGCCAAGCACCTCATCGTCCCCGGAAGAGCTTTGTCTGGGGATTCTCCTGTTTTGCAGCGCAGAGTTAGGACTGCGGTGTGTTTTTGCAAGTCGCAGCCCTATATCCCGCCTCGGCGTATCTTCAACATGCCCTCGTACAATCAGGGCTCACAAAACCGGCTGCCATATGGCTGAAGCCTATGCAGTGATAGCACCGCCTCCTTTCCGTTTTGTTTTGCACTCGCCAAGACACCCATCCTACTTTCAGATGGCCGCTTCGGCCTCCCTAGTATGGGTAGAAGAGTCAAGATCAAGGACCTCGACATCGGTGCGGGGCACAAGATACCCCTCTCTCCAACCGCTTCCTTGATGGCTGCTGAGAACACAGCTCTTCCCTCTGATGCAGGTCTGAGCTCCACAAGGACCTCTCCGTTTCTAGTATGCCTAGCCCTCTGATTTTTACACCAAGGGCGTCAGGCATCACCTGTCGCTTGAGGTCCTTGAGGACCTCTGCGTAACTAAGACCCTCAGCCGGTTTGATTAAGACCGCTTCGAGTCGGGTTCGTTGTTGCGTATTCTTTCTCTTGCCTGCAGTAGGCGTTTGAGTCCCTTTTTGGCTTGCATTTACCTTCGACTTCTTCATCTCCTTAAGGTGGCATCTATCTCCTCATTGAGAGCTATGGCAACTTGTTTCTAAAAGACCTGCATTCTCTGAATATTATCCCTGATTCGCGTATCCATATTACGCCGGCTCTCGCAGTAATATTACATTTCGCTTAAGGTTATATACATCTTATGATTCTGCTTTCTTGCCTCCTTGAGCTTAGCAGTGACTGCTTCCAAGTCTCTCCTGACCAGACTTTTGATCATCGTCAGGCTTCTCCACCACGTCCATTCGACTACCCGTCTCCTGGCAACTGCTTCTATCTAAGTTAATTTTTTGTGACGCCATAATAATCCCACGAGTAGCTAGGGAAATAAAGGTCCACACCTGCAGAGCCCTACATGCGAGGGTAAGGTCTATATACTCTAGAAGGCGACCTGGTATCCTAGATACACCCTTCGCGACACCACTCCCTGGTCCCATTCAGCCCTCGGCACGATTGTTTACACCTTGACTTGAGGATCTTAGTGTATTTGGTCCACGGAGCCTATTTTATTTCGTCCCTTCCCTCTGTTTCCAGCGAGCATTACCCTATCCGCCATTCGGGGACGCGCTAAGTAGGAATATCATCTCCCCTCCACCACAGACAACTGTGGTGACAATAGACAGAAATTTCTGCCAAGAAAGATGACGTAAGTGTAGCTGCTGGGAGTTTTTCCATATTTTTTTTAGATTCGATATCAATTATCCTTGAAGTCCTATTGAAGAATCTGCTAGTTTGACTAGTTTGTCCTCTATCATGATGATCATGTAATTCGGACGTAAGTTTTTTTAAAAATCCCTTTGCATTAAGGTCTGATCAGCGTGTAATGTATAAGCGCCCTCATATGTTGATTTTAGGCGCAAGAGTTTGATGGAATAGTTTGTGTCTTTTAAGAGAAATCTTATTTGCCGACACTTCACGTCAGATTTCTTGCTCTACCTGTATATTTTGGCCATACAATGACAACTTGGCTTTTCCAAATATATACTGTAAATTTGTTTTGTCCTCAGCGATCTCGATTTTGCAGTAGTAACCATATCGACATTGCCAAGCCTTGTTTACATGTTTGCCATGGATATGTCGGTGGTTTGTTGAAGTTCTAAAACAGCGTCTATTTTTCTGGAAATTTCGTAGAATGATGCGTTAAAGTCCTTCTTATTTTTGCGGAGTTATTTTTAAAAATTCTTCAGATTTTTAAATCTACGTGATTTATCATCAATATTTTTATAGAAAAGCCCTTAGATAATCCTTAGATAAGTCCTTCAATAGAATGAATCTTATTGATACATAGAAGGCCATCATACTTAAAAAAAATGATTAGATCTTATCATGTAAAATAATTATTTACTTGCGAAAGTTTAACCTCTACTAAGTTGATAAGGTGATACTTATTAAACATTCATTACCTCACCGAATCACACAGCCATCTATCAACGCGATTTATTGCTGAGCTGCTATCAAAATTTCGCGATTAGTTTTTTTCCTGTATTTTAAGAAAATGTCGACTTTTTATATTTTGGTTCTAGCCCTGGACGTTATACTTAATTCTGTTGGTAAGTAAAGAATAAGTTAAAATAATTTACATATTTTATACTAAGTAATTTGAAACACATATGGTACATGAATAAATAGAAAATAGTGTATAATCTCTACTATAATAAATAATTTATGGATAAAGGAACTTACCTGTTTTTTTACCCAGCGGTTTGGAGTTTACGTATTGGATTTTCTACACGTCTTTTTAAAAGGAGAGAAATTTGCTTTACATTTGATATTTTCAATTGCTTTTAAATTGCATCAGGGAGTATAGGCAGCTCAGATTTTCTCGTTATGTGTCTAATCCGACAAGATCATTTACCGTTGCTTTCTATTATTAGCTTCTAATATTATTAGCTCCGATTGTTAAATTTTTTTGGCTGTGGCCATTTTTGACCCAATAGTCAAACAAATTGCTTACCATTATTGATTCATGGAATTTTTCGCAGCCCCATACAATTTCTGAAACCGAATTGCAGAAGCGGTTTGTGTTTCATTTCTTCAAAAAATTAAGTAGCTTACATCCAAAAATTTATTTTAATTATCGGCGACCCACTTCTGTGAATAAAACGCAGGCCGCAAGCGACGTATACGCTATAAGCGGGAACAATCAAATAACGCTTTCATTATTTTAATTATTATACATTTATCAATATTTTTTGTTTCCCTATAGAAATATCCTCAAGTACGCAGCCTATAACAAGGGACTTTCTGACCAACTTTGGGAGGAGTAGTGAACGTGCGAATCATCAAGGTAAGCCTAGTACAAATAAAAATTGTTAACAGATATGTTAATTAATAAAAAGCTTAAAACTATTAATAATCTCTCAAGCTAGAAAATACGCTGCATGCATGAAAGTTTTGAAAATCATCAAAATACTTAGAGATCCTATAAAACTCCTTACATCTTCTGAAATTCTGTAATATTCCGTGAAATCCTTCCAAACCCTAAAATTCATTGACATCTTTTAGAGGTTGTTGGCATTATTTTAGTTAATTACGATTTTAATAATCAGCATCATCCTTCACACGTCCATTTACATAAATTTTCTGGCCTGTATTTCTACTTCTTTCATCAACAGATTTATAATTGATTAAAAAATCATTTGGCTGTTGATAAAGCCTAAAAGATTGGTTCGGATAAAAAAATCCTTGATTTTTTAAATTCTACCGTGAATTTTTTCGATATGCCCATTTTTAATAAAAATAATGTCTCAATTTATTATTGTCATGGTTCATGTATTCATCAATAGAGTAGAATCCTTCAATAGCCCTTCCGAGAATTGACGCCGCGCTACTGATAGATGTAGAAGGAGCTGCGCGGGGTGTGCGGCTGTCACTCAGGCGAGCACTTAGGCGTAAACAAACAAAAGTGAAGCGGGCTATAATAAATTATTTCTTACCCATTGTAACCCCTAAAATCGACGATACAGAAGAGTTTAACTGTATTTTGATATCCGCAGGAATCATTACCTCTCATAATATTCATTGAGCCCGCTTGATCAAGAGTATTAAATATTTTGCGTGTTTTCTTTCGCGTGAACAGAAACGTTGGTCGATATTAACTGTGGCTTGTTTTAAAATCCTATGGCTCATTATAATTTTCTTTCTGACATTAATTATTTTTTAAAGAAAAGTTACAAACGATATTAATGACTTGCTGATATCTTTTTGTAATTTCAAGAGTATCCATTAAGTTATAAATCCTTTCATTATAAGAATCAACATCTTATAAATCTAAATTAATTTTTTTAATCGAATTATTTTTCGCAACTTAGTCATTATGCGTGCCTAAATTATCTTGCACATCTACATTATTTTGCACATCTTCATTTCTGGAAATATTCCCAAATTGATTTCCGCTAGTCGCGGAATTATCTGGCATAGGATGATTCTAATCACCTGCATTATTAATTCTTGGAATATTATATTTATGTTCTGGTTTAGTCCGAAACATCCGACAAGCGTTCAATAACTCGCTGTTTACTCATGCCATCTATCATTGATCATTATGTATTCATCTCAAATATTTCTTCTCCCTTTTTTCATGATCTCGAACTTCTTCGGCCTTTTACTTTCTTGAACTTGAACCTTTCCTTTCTTGACTGAAAAATTTGTACATTTTATTTAAATCTTTTTTTTTCACAAAATTTAGTTTTAATGTTGAAAATTCAACGAATATCTCAGAAAGCCAATTTTTTTTTTAAAGTTCGACATCTTTGTTAAAAATTTATCTTCATGGGTTGAAAATGTAACTATTTTTTGCGAATGAACTTCTTGGTAGAAAACACATAATTCCCGTTAAAAAGTTAAACATTTGATAGAAAATTCATACTTCTGAATTGTAAATGCTATCATTCTATTAATATATAATTTCTTACACAGATTTTAATTTTCTCTTCTGGCAGGTATTCGCTACATTCCAATATTATAAGAATTCATTATATTGCAGAAAAATTTGAAGGGATGCATGGGATTGCAAAATATTGCATTGAATTGCAGATTATTGCATGGGCATTTACAGGATTGCATAAAGCTCTTTATAATATATATCCTATTGCTATAAGAGACTCTGTTATTTTATCCCCACAGCTTCTTTTTTGTTTACTTCTAAGGATTGTTCAATTGCAAATTCCATAAAATTTCCGAATTTCATGAAATTTCACGAAATAATATATTTCAATACTTGTCACAAAATTCATAAAAAGAATCTAACAATTCAAAAGTATTAAATTGCAATTTTATTTAACTTCAGGTGGCATTTAAAATATTGAAGATATCATTGAAGATGGAACTATTTCACTTATAATGGGGGACCACACGAACTAACTTAAGATAAAGGCTGATGACATTCTCAGCATAATGTTATAACGACATTTTGGTTATTGCCGTTACAACCTTTGGTTCCCAATTATAGTTTAAAACCAAAAGAAAAAAAATACACATAAACTTTTCAGTCGCTTTATTTTAGTAAATTTATTTTAATAAAAAATGATAGGGGACATTAAACAGCTGACTATGAATGCTTATTTCACTTAGAGCTATCAAAACAAAACTATTTGAAACAATTAACTAACCTAAACTAACCTGACTATTCGTCAGGTTTTCCAAGACTACATAAAAAAAGAAACGTCGACTCACAAAGGCAAAAGAAAGATAAAAATGGGGGAGAAACAAAATTCAGC
The DNA here is from genome assembly GCF_010883055.1 of Belonocnema kinseyi. NCBI lineage: Eukaryota > Metazoa > Arthropoda > Insecta > Hymenoptera > Cynipidae > Belonocnema > Belonocnema kinseyi. The sequence continues at coordinate 12,890,941 of NC_046660.1, forward strand.
ACGTAATTATTTGGAAGGGACAAAAACTAAAATTAACATTCAGCAGTCTTAAACAATATTAGGTAAAAATAATTTTTGCAAAATTTTATTACCTTAGACAGAAAGAACAAATTTCGCAGGGCATGAGTCAAAACTATTCAAGATTAAAATATATTGGTCAAACACATTGAATTCAACAAATTGGGTAGTAACAAAGTGCATAGGGAGAGGGTGACCAACAATTTAGGGGTATTCTCATACATTCTAATACATTAAATCAACACAATATTCATTCACTAAATTCACTGACAGAGAGTCAAAATAGTTTCAGGGTTACAGTCAACGTCAACTAGATTCATTATACAGAAACACTCATTAAACAGAAAAACACCCAATAAATAATTAATTCAGTCAAGGATCTGATATTAAATTTTCATGTGCCAAAAACTCTACAAAATTTTAATTACAAAGGGAGCCACATGAAAATCGTCAATTGATCCTTTCAGAACTTAATAAAAGGCGAACTATACCATAGGATTGGAATTAAAGGTCCGACAATTTGGGCGGCACGAATATCCCATTGAATCCAATATTTGTTTACACACAATAAAATAAAAATAGGGGGACAAATGATTCACAAAACACAGAAAAGATAGTAGAAACGTCGTCCCCCGCAAGCTGCTGACGAATAAGTGATTTGGGCTCCGGCGTCGTTTATTTCCTTCCCGACGAGATGATCCCTGATTGGTCCATACTCCAACCTCTGATTGACGTTGCTATGGAATTTGTTAGAAGCGAGAAACAGAACCGGGGATGTAACTTCAGATGTTTAAACAAAACGCTGTGTCCAAAACAAAATGTGACCTTCCGAATCTGATGATTAACTCATCTATTTCGTCCGTCAGATGTTAAGCTATTTCCCAAGACCTCCTCTCCGAATAATGCCAATAATCAAGCCGGTTACTAGGACTTTATTTAAATTCGAATTATGCTCCTAGCGCCGAGAACGTTATCTGTCAAGATTCGGGCCTGAGCTATAGAGGTCCCACTCGCGTTCCCGGGGATCGACAATAGAACTTCTAAAAAAACGTTGATCTTGAAGTCCACTCCCAGGTGGATAAGTTGAAGGGGGCGTCAATAAAAATCAGAAACAATCCCAACAGGATTTCAAAATTTCCTCCGTTAAATTTCGAGGTACGACTGGAAGGACGGGAACAGGATGACACACAGCAGGTTTAGGCGGGAAATTTCAAATGGGCTGAGTAGCTCCAATCGACGAAAGGCGTCCTAAATGCTTCTTCAAGTTTTTCAATAGGTCGGGAAGGTTGTGGATTCTCGAGGATTTTTCAGGAAGTACATGATAACAAAATAATCACGGGAAAAATAAATTCTTGAAGTAAAGGGAACTAAACTTAATAAAACATAGTCTTGGAAAATCATATAGCCTGCGGATTCAACCAAATAAAACAAAGTCTTAAAATTGGAGCTTCGTTTAGTAGGAGGGACGTTATAACTAGAATCTAAGTCATATGACGACTCGCTACTCAACTTGAACATGATTTCGTTTCACCAAATAAACTTAGATTATGAAGGTGTTAGTTGGGCGTACAGTTTAAATAATTAATAATACAAACAATAAAATAGTCTCGGAAAGGACGGGAACTTTAATTGATATAAGGCATGCACTTGATAAAGGTAATGGTCAAGTTTCAGACCATGCTTGGAGACTAAGTATTTGGAATTCTAAAGGGGTGAATAATATTAAAGTAAGATAATTACAAAAAAATATGCACGTAAAGAAACTAGATATTTTACATGTACCTGACACAAAGAAAAAGAGATGCGAAAGTAAGCACATGGAAAATGGGGTGTTGAAAGACGGATTTGAAATATGGCCAGGAGCAGATAGTGAATCACATCGTAGGCAAATAGTAGGTCTGATTACGAATGAATTGGTGGGCATCCAAAATCAGGATACATAAATAGTACTAGGTAATTTTTGGGGATGTAAGTATAAAGTATAACGGCGACAGATTAGTTGGCTTGTGATTATAAATTGACCTGTTTATTACAAATACTTGATTTAGGTATAAAGTGATCCACATGTAGACCTGGTCTAAAGTTAATAGTCACAGTATAATTTACTTTGTTGTTGTAGATGAAAGACTACGAGAGCTAATCAAATATACGAGGGTTATGAGAGGCTCTGAATGCGATACTGATCATTACCTTCTGGGTTTCAAAATAAACTTAGGCCAGTGACGGAGAAAAAGATAATCAAGAAAACAAAACAAATGCGAATCAAAATTGAGAACTTACAGAAATCGGAAGTGCGAATAGATTTTCAGAATAAAATAAACGAACTCGTAGGCAGATAAACTTGAAAGGCGCTTATAAGCTACAAAGATATATGTGTAGGGTGCCCGGACTACGTTCAGAGATATCATTGTTAAATGTTCAACCAAAGTGTGTGAAATTGGGGTTGTAGGAAGAATGTCGTGTGACACATGGTAGAATGATGAAATTCAGGCAGCGCAAAGTGAAAAGAAATAAACGTACGAGCGAACTTTGAACGTAGCAGGTCATAGCCATGAGGAGATAAATAGCCGCAAAAATGACTACGGGCACAAAAAGAAGATGAGCAAAAGAATAGTCAAGCAAATTGAAAATAAAATCAGAACAAAAGAGAAGAAAATACAAACAAAACATTTTGAAGGAAGCAAGAAACTTCCCGCATAATATGCGGGAAAACTCTGATGGACTAAGTAAGTAATGAGATAATTTTTAAAGAATGTGGTACTGAAGAGACACTGGTTAATACACGGGAAAGAAATGGGTTAATACGGTGCGGGCATGTTGAGAATATCAACTAACCGGCTAACGAAACAGAGGATTCAGGTAAAGTAAGTGACAGGGAGTCCAGAGTTAGACGGCCGGAAGAATGGTTAGAATATGTGAATAAAACCCTAATTATAAAAGACATAAGAAGCCACAGAAACACGAGAGCTTGCATTATAAAATGCATAGACGTGAAAGAAGCTAGAAAACTATGTCAGAACAAAAAGTATAATGACAACTACACGAAAAAAATTTTGGTATAACGTTGTCTCTCAAATTTTGGACGGCTTCTATCCCGAAACGGAGGTAGCAGTTGTATGGCAAAAATCTGCTGTGAAAATTGTAATTTTGTCATGTTTGTAAATTCCTGCTTAGTTTTAGCGTTTTCGGTGTCGCGTTGCTTTTAATTTTATTACATTTATTTTATAACATTTACATCAAAGGTTAAATTACTACAAAAATAGTACTTTCTGCTTTACAGAATTTAGAAGTTAACTATAAGTTATTTAAAAATCTCACCATAAAAATAAACTTCTATAATTATATTCAAACACTTCTTGTAAATGTACAACATTTTTTGTTTTTAGAGAAATATGCATCGCGATGATAAATCAGATATAGGAGAACGAACGTGCATTCACAACTCTCATGACACTTGTCCCGAAAACGTGTACACACCTCAAGCCTTACTTGAGGTGATTTGTAGACAGATTTTTCAGCCACCTGGGTTGGAGCAGTGTTGCTAAACTAACGTGTTATTTAAATACAGAATACGAGAATTATAGATCAATCTAAAAAAAATCTATACCCCCTTCCTCACATTAATTCCTGCCTTATTGATGCATAGGGTTCTAAAGGATAGCATGGGACGGCATCCAAATTGCTAAAGAGTACAAGGGATTATGAAATATTGGACGGGATGTTGAAGGATTGCGTAGGATAACATTGAGAATTCATTGATTAAAAGTTTTGCATAGTACTTTAAAGGGTTGCATGGCATTGCAAAATATTGTATAGAATCGCAAAAAAGAACAAGAGATTTTAAATTATTGGAAAAATTTTAAGGGATGTCATGGTACTGAAAATGGTTACATCGGATTTGGAAATAAGCGATGGACAAGATAAGGAATGTAACTGTCACTTTGTGCACTCTTTTTTATAATTTTGCAATTCCTAGTGACGAAATTACGTTAGGCACCTCTCTACACGCTGGAGAAAAATATTCCGGAATAAAATACACCACGAAAATTTAATCGTCTGTTTCTAGTCGCAGATTTAAGTTCAAACTTCGAGTGTTTGCCTCGTTGTCGAACCACTTATTCTCCTGAAAGGACTCTTTCTGCTGCAAGACCTCATTCTAAGGGTTCTCTGGTCAAGTCTTCTCCTCCTGCTGAGTCTACTCTCCATATCAGGTCCAGGTCTCCTTCTAACAGACCACATTTACTAGTCAGATCTTCTCCTCCTGCAGAGCGTCCTTTTCGTGCCAGGTTTAGACGTCCTGCTTTCAGTCATTCTCTTTCATATCTGCTCAGTCGTCAACTAATAATGCTTGGAGCTGTTCGACTTATTCCCAATACGAATCCGAACCAGCGATTCGAAGTTCGTAAATACACTTTTCCTCGTAATGCACCAATCCTATTGAAAGGAGAACGTCGGGTCCTATTGCCCATGCCAGCCGAAGAACAAACTGTATTGTCAACGTTCAATAATGAAATCTTTGCAGTATTTGAGAAAAATTATAAACGTCTTCGTGGAATATATGCAATAAGATTTCCTGGATCGGCATTGCAGACTGCCAAACGGGTAAAAATAAACATGGACAGCGGCGTGATCAATTATTTATCTACGGGAGAAATCGCGGAATCTCCTTTAGGTCGTTGGGAAACAATCTCAACAAACTTTAAACTAATAGATGTAAACAAGTCTCATCAACAACATAATCCTAACCCTGCAAAATATTGAAAGTGAAATGTAATGTTATTTGTAAGCATCGTAGAATCAAAATGTTACAAGTAACTGAAATTATAAGTATATAAGTAGAAAAAATAGTGCGTTACGAGAGCACATTCTATGCTTCTTGTTTTGATTGCTAAATTTTAAAATTAAAACATATGCTGAAATGAAAAATTCTGTCCAATGCTAATCATAATCGCAATTGAAAATAAATATTTAACCAGTTGTTTTCACGTTTATTAACTTTTACTCAAATTTTTATTTACTTTTCAACTCTAGATCCAACTCCAACTCCATATCCAACTCTAACTCCAACTCCAACTGCAACTCTAACTTTAACTTTAACTTTAAATCTAATTCTAACTCTAAATATAATTTGAATTTTAACTTCAACTGCAATAGTTTTAGTTTAATTTCTGTTAGTAGCTTTAGCTTTAGTTTTTGTCTTAGTTTAAGTTTTAGTTTCTGTTTCAGTCTTAGTGTCAGTCTTAGCCTTAGCCTCAGCATCAGCCTCAGTCTTAGTCTCAGTTTTAGTTTTAGTTTGAGTTTCAGTTTTATTTTGATAAATTAATTTTCTTCTCTTGATAAAAACTTTCATAAAAGAAAATGCTGCTTAAAATTATTGAAAAAAATTTATTTAGATTTTAAAATCTCCGTGATATAATATTAATATTTTTAGAGAAAAACGCCTTAGATAATTTACGATCTCAGATGAATTTTAATTATACATAAAAGGCTTACCTAAAATATATTTATCAAAGGGCAATTTTATACTCACTATCTATACATTACTAAACTCTCTGACGTTTTTCAGATTAAATAATGATTGCATATATTTACTTTAAAAACAAATGCTCAGGGTTTCTCAAGGCGAAATAATTCTACACGTGCGAGATTTTAACTTCTACTGCGTAGACAAGGTGATACTAATTAAAATTTTTCCCGTCATACTAAGCCACGCAATAATCTATGCACGTGATTTATTTCCCAAATTGCTGTAAAAATTTTGTGCTTAGCAGTTTTTTCCTACGTTTTGAAAAATGTGGACCTTTTATATTTTGATCTTAACCGTGGACATAATTGTAAATTATATTGGTAAGTAAATAAGATACTAAAATGATTTTTACTATTTTTTTATGGTAAGTATGTTGAAATATCTATTATACCTCAAAGAATTAAAAACAATATGTTAGTAGTATGTACATGATATGTAAATCATAAGCAATTTAGGGACAAAACGAATTTATGTAGATGTATGCTGTATGCTAACTGCTGCAACACGCAGTTGTTTTAAGGGAACAGGCGTAGAGGAATTGCGACTTTCGATTCGAAAGGGCCGCAGTATGGGAGTAATCAGTCATGTATATTGCGCAGTATCATGCATTTCAATTGGAAAGTATTCTCGCAGCCCTGAATGTTTACGTTTCTCTAAAATATTACTTACTTCTCAACGTTCTGATTTGAGATGAGATATACAAAGTGTTAGAGTGATCATTTCATTAGAAGCGCTGCATTCAATTAATATAGAACATACCTCACTAGTAAGTTCTTTTAAGATCATGCAGCGGCTGAAGGTTTAAGTCGTAACATCCCTGTACGGCATTTTGAAGGAAATTAGAAGTTATTCGCTTCCTTTTTTTTGTGTTTTCCGTTTTCTTCAAGTAGCATTAGACAGCAGAAGTCGCACACTTTTTTGTTATGTGGGTAATACGCGTAAGTCAAGACGAGAGGCTGGTCACTCAGAAATCAGAGAGTCAGGCTAACAATGACTGCCACCGGAATAATGAAGATTTCTTAGAGACCTCCCTCGGACCAACTCCAGATTTCTTGTTACTTACTACAAGACTCCCTCTAAAAGTTAATCGCGCAGTACTCGAAACAGATCTCCCGAGTGTTCGCTCCAGAGTTACGAATCTTTCCGACGGGGAGAGACTAACTAACTGCAGGACTAACCAAGGAACAACGCTATTGAATGTAGAGATTCCTACCGACCTCCACAGGGTCTTTCGTAAGTCCGGGAGTCACCTGAAATCTCAGTGACCAGCCCCTCGACTGAGATCACTAATGAGTCCTTCTTATTTGGCCCGGACGTTTCCATTGGATCTGAGATTTTAATTTAAAATCCCTTGGTTGTTGAGCTTATAATATTAGTTTGGTTTTAGTAAGCGTTTGAATTTTAAGACCTATTTTGATTCCACTGAGCTTCATCAGAAATTTCTTTATTGACAATTTTTTACTTGAAGTTAACGGAGTAAAATAATTACGTAAATTGAGATGCCTTTAAATTTTTGAGATGCCTTTAACTTTAAATATTCTGGGTTTGGTACCATTTCTTGCTTTTCTTCCGTGTGCGGTAATGGGTTCCTTTATTTCGATTCTGCCCCTCTGACATCCCTGCTTGATGGCAAGGTAGGACTTTTTGGGTTTTTGGCAACTGTCTTTTTGTCCGTACTACAATTCTTAGCTGCCTGTAATTTGCAGTTGCCCGTAATGTTTTCTTTAGGGGCGTGTTGTCATTTGTCAGCCTTGAGCTTATACGAATGATTGACTCGTCATTATGCAAATTTGCGAGCTATTTTATTGCATCGTTCAAATACTAAATGGTTTATGCCATCATAAGTTTCACAATACCTTTCTAGCACTGTTTAAATAAAGCTGAAAATGTAACATGATCACGCTCTTTTACTAAATAATTCACAATTCAAGTTTTCCAATGAATTAAAATTTTAAAAAATCAGGTATCCTTGCAAATTATCTGAAAAATTCTTATCTTACAATTTACGTTGATATTTAATCGTGGCAATTAAATACCAGCGGAATAGTAAAATTATGTTTCCAACATCTTTAATCCTTTTTAAAATCACAAATTCAACAATAATTTTTGTCTTTTCACAGAAATGTCATCAGGTATGCCGCCCAAAACAAGGGACTTCTTGACAAGTTTTGGGACAAGTAGTAAACATGAGAATAATCAAGGTAACGCTTGTACAAACAGTAATTTATATCAGAATATTTAGGTCATAAACTGCTTATTCCATTTATATTATAAAAATTACTTTAAATTTCATTGAAGTCTACAATATCTCTCCATATTTTAAAATTCTTTGAAATTCTATGAAATACTTTGGAAGAAAATTATGTTTATTCCTAAAAGCTATCTACAAATGCACTAAAATCCTCTAATAACCGTTCAATTTTTGGGTAATCGTAACAATCAATTAATATACCTAGAAACCATTTGAACTATCTTAGACATATAAATTAAATTAAACATTTTAATCAATGTGTCCTGCACTTAAATTTAAAGGATTATCACTCTTATAGCGTAACGCAACATTTCCTGTGGTTTTTAAATGCCGATTTGTGGCGAAAAAAAACTAAATATGGAAAAATAAACAGTTATTTTCTGGAGGTTTTTGAGGATAGAACTTAAATAACTCAGAGATGGTAACAGTTTGAAGAAGTTAATAATATACCATTATCATTTTTTAACTAGGAATAGATTTCTTGCTTTGATAATAATACTTAGTTCGGTAATCAGAACATTTTGCTCATTCTGCGCATGTAATCTTAAAGATTACTGTGCAGGAATTTGACAAAAAGGAAATGTACATGATTCTACAAAGGAAATTAAATTAATCTGCACAAGATCATTTAAGGGTTAGCTTGGATACAGGTTTCTTTGCAGGATATTGCACAGTTACCTTCACCAGATTCCTGTACAGAGTCCTTCAAGTTTAACTATACATGTTCATGTGGTGAACTGTTTAATACTACTCTCGTCGGAAAAGAATAATATGCCCGAGGAGAATATACAACGAAAATAATATCATCTGTTTCTTGTTACAGATTCAAGGTCAAACTGCGAGGATTCGCCTGGTGGCGCACCTATTTCTGGTTTCCTCAATTGTGGAACTTCTCATTCTCCTGAAAATTCTTCTAGGCCTCATCTTCAGGATTTTTCTGTCCGGTCTTCTCCTCCAGCAGAGCCTTCTCATCGCTCCAGGTCCAGATCTCGTTCTGCCACGCGCCCTTCTTCATACATATTTGGATTTGAACTTGAAGAACTTAAATTTATTCGGCTGATTCCCAAGGCGAATCCGCAACGGCAATTTGAAATTCGCAAATACACTTTTCCACCTGATGCACCAATTTTATTGAAAGGAGAACGTGGGACCCTCGTGCCTGTGCCATCTGAAGAACAAACTGTGTTGTCAACGTCAAATGGAGACGTCTTTGCAATATTTGCAAAAAATCAGAAATCGCTTCGTGGAATACATGCAAGGAGAAATCGTCTAATGGAAATAAAGATTGAAAAGAGGGTAAAAATGAACATAGAAAGTGGCGCGATCACAGAAATGACCCGAGAAGAAATCGCAGAATCTCTCTTAGGCAGAAGTAACCCAATCAAATTAAATTTTGAAATTATAAATTTAAAGTACTCTCATCTACAACATAATTTTTTTGCTTAAGAACTGTATAAGCGAAACATCATGTTGTTAGTGATCACAGTAGGATCAAAATATTAAAAGTAACTGGAATTCATAATCGTAATTAAATTCTTAGCCGTATCCTAATCCTAACTCTAATAATTTTTATTTTTATTCTAATTTTAATTCCAATATTTATTATTTTAAAACTGAAAACCTGCATACATTTTAATGATAAATGTTCGAAATAAAAAACTGTTCCATTCCAAAAATAACTGAATAAAAGTTCTTTAATTATAAAGATTTTACAGACCGAAAGTCAAATTTGCAATTCGCGGTTTTTTAAATTGACAACAATTTAAAAGTATATCATCCAAATTAGAACATTTTTCGTTTAAGAAACTGAAACTCACATATATTTTAATTGTTAATTTTCATAATTAAAAGCACTTAAATTTAAAGCATTTATCATTCGAAGTTCTGCCATTTTGAAAAGTTGACAATAGAAACTATTCAAATTTAAAGATATAGGAATGCAAATTTAGGATATTTGATGATTTGGATTTAACTTATTTAAAATTAATAACAAATAATAGTAATCAATAGTAATAATAGGGAGTGCTCGTACTTGCAAAAACTGCTTTTCACGTTAAGACTTGTGTAACCCGACGAGGAATGTGAAATATTTTATTCAAAACCAGCATGTTATGAAACTGTAGAGCCCCCAGAAAAGTGAGCTTTAGATAGCCCTTTGCCAAAATAGTGCGAGAACGTTGTAATAAATGAATTTTTCTTTGATAATGAAGATGATCAAAGAAATAAGTAATTGAAACTATCTGGACGGTATAGTAAAAAGCTGTGTTAACGCTGAATAATCTTAAATGAATACAAAAATCTATTTTTTGTTTGTTGGGTACCAGAAGTGCATGCGTCAGCCGGACACTCAAATCGAACCAACATGGACTTGGTCAGGATTTTGAGACCCAAGCTATTTTTATTCCGCTAGCGACAAATAGTAGGGGGCTTGCTTTGACTTAATTATAGAAAAAATGTATTGACCAAACCACGGGTCTTTACCGTATATACATTACATTTAGGAATATTATTAAAATTGGTTTGCACATTCATTTCATATTACTATCAACCCGTACAAAAATTCTCCAACAGGTAAATTATAGAAAAAAAATAAACGACAGCTAAGAAGGGTGCTAATTCGTTTGGTCGGTACTCCAAGGGTTACCTTACATCCAAATTCAAGAAGATGTTACAAAAGCTGACATAACTTCAAAATGCCTGAAAATCGAAGACTTATACACAAGGTGAGGTTTCCAGTAGCTATAAAATTCAAGAGCGTAATTTTACATGAGGATGACATGCAGTCCTAAGAACTAAATTTCTACAAAGTCAAAGGTACGAGGGTAGTTCAATAAGTCCTTAGAATGAAGTATAAAAACAATTTTTTCTGGGTAAATTTTTTTTTATTTACTTACGGTCTTTGCCTTCTTTGGAGCTGGTTCGCCTGTGGAAATCCACTGTTTGGATTGTTCCTTTGTCTCAGGAGTGTAATGGTGTATCCATGTTTCATCC
>NC_046660.1:12901827-12908790 GCF_010883055.1 Belonocnema kinseyi
TCTAGTCGGGAGTGGTGCTGACTGAAAACAGATGATTTGGAGCGATTCGCGCGCCATCTGTTGGTCATTCTAAGGACTTATTGAACTACCCTCGTAGATTCCTAACAATATCAAAATTTTAAAGCGAAAATTTTATGATACTTAATGAATTTAAGTTAAATACCAACATGGCGTACTGAACTTCAAGAGCACACATGTTATTGGAGATTTTTAAAGAGGGGAAATATTGGGAGAACTGCATACGATACCGGAGCCCTGTGGACTCGATGATTTTCTCTTTTTAAAGTATTAATCCAAATAAGAAATCAAAATCAGCACGGAGATCAAAATTACTTAAACATAAAGATCCGTAAGAACCTTAAGCTTTAACAAGACCAAATAGTGGACGTTACTGCAAGTTTGTAAGTAACCACAGAATTGAGTGAATTTAATCGAAATACCAGTGTAATTTAGGATCGTGAACAAAGACGAACGTGAGCAAAGACCGTGACTCTCTCTCGGAATGTGGTTGCCGAACGAAAGAGAACTTGGTTTATCGGTCGCTGAGTGCGTCATCTCGTCTCCTATGGGCGAGATTCTTCGACACGGCGCAGATTGGCTGCTTGCTCAGCCCTTTCCTGGGATGGGTTGGCTCGACTCGCTTTTTCCGCTTGAGGCGCCTATTTAATAGAAGATGCAAGGTCAGGCCAACGTATCCCTCTAGGGCGACGAAGTTCACTCTTAGAGCCTAGGTAAGAGAATTTAAAGAATCCCTGGCTCTAGAAGCATCCAAGGTTTCCAGACAGGTGCCGAGACTTTTGGAGACAGAAAACGGAAAAATGGAAACCAGATTCCAATACGAATCTTGATTATTAATTTTCAATGTGAGAATGAGAAAATCCCAGTTCTCTAAAGGCCTTGGAAGAGTTCCAAAATTCCTTATTGTCCCTTGTTGAGAAGAGCATTGAGCCAAGGACATAAATAACAATCTGTACATGTCAATCAATAAAAATCTGTCAATACAATCAATACCTGTCGCATCCCGAGCAAAAATGTGAGGGTAGGTTGTTAATGGGAAAGGTAAGGAACGTAATATAAGATTGTTGTGTCGACGATATACCCGATAAGTTGTAGAATATCGAAAGAATTCTACCGGGTGTTTATATTTGATGTATACGAATAATCAGAAATCAACATGTACGACGACAGAAAGCTGAAGGGACTTTGTTTATATTAATACTTTCTACTATTTCACGAGGGATGCAAAAGGTACGCGACTTAATCTGAGCGGTTTGTGCTTTGAAGTTTACGTGAACAATATGACTCCTAAAAATCTGAATATAACTACTCGTTTTGCTCTCATTGATTATGTTTTGCCATGCTTTTTGTTTTTAATTTAATCCCTTTTGCAGCTATATTAATTCATTACTTTATAATTTGAGTTGTGATTATTTTGTAATCTTAGATAGTATACAATTTTGTTACCCTTCATTATGTGAGCCTAATGAGTACATACGAGGTGTGTTCAAAATATAAGGTGACTTTATGGTTTTCTCAAAAAATATTAATTTATTCCTCAATATTTATATTGTCCTCTTCAAAGTAATCCCACTCAAATATAATACACTTGTGCCAACGCTTTTTCCAATCATCGAAGCACTTCTGATAATCATTTTGTAGTATAGCCTTGAGTTCTTTCAGCGATGCAGTTTTTATCTCCTCAATCGTTAAAAATCGATGTCCTTTCATGGGTTTCTTCAGTTTTGCAAAAAGAAAAAAGTCACTGATGAATGAGCAGGTGCATTATCATGATGCAAAAGCCTCTCGGCCTTCTTGGAACAGCTTATGCCACTTATACACATTTTTCTTACTCAAAGTAGACTCACCGTATGCAACTGTCAACATTTCAAGAATTTTAGAGCACTGGATTCCATTTTTCACATAAAATTTAATGCAAACTCTTTGCTACATTTTATTCGAAAGAAGAAAATCGCCGAGCACATTAAACCCTTCTAACCTTTTACGCCTCTGCCAGAAAAAGAACACGAGCTATATTGTCAAAACTGTGAACATATGATTGTGACGAGTGTACCAACACAACAAAACGAAAAATTTCAAACTTGAATGTCCGTAACCCGCGAAAATTGAAAAATCACCTTACTTTTTGAAAACACCTCGTACAGCTTACCAAGAAGCTGTTAAGGACATGTCAAAAAAAAAGATGGCAGTAACGAATAGGACTGCAAGGATGGATCTAACTGTCATAAATACAGGAACAACCACGACGTTCTAGAGAATTGGTTGGAAGGGCACAATAATTCACATCACCCTAGCTATGCCGGCTAGAGCTTCTAGGATTACAGACTGGCAGGTGCTGGAAGATTATACTGCTGGCAACCATCAGCAAGTGAGTTTTCACGTTGATACGTCAGATAGCAAGTCTGCCTGTAATCCCAGGTTGGTACAAACAAATGGTTTGAACGTTGCTGCACAAAGAAGCATTGCTAAGCGTTATGGCCGTGGAGTACTGTGATTAGAAAGAAGTAGTCTTGAGACCAAGAGAGAGAGAGAGATAGGAAGTAGAAACACTAATAAGAAATTATATAAATACGATCACTAGAGCATGCAACCTAGCTATGTCCAAGCGACGACTTAGGTAGCGAAGATATTCAGTGTACTGGTGGAATGAGAAAATTTCCCATATTAGAAAGCAATACTTCAAGCTAAGGCGCAAAGCACAAAGGTCCAAAAGTCTGGGAGAACTTCTTTAGAAAAGCGCGGATTATAAAGCAGCCAAGAAGCAGCTTTTACTGTCGAAGAAATTATCGAAGCGGTTAGTATACTGGGAAACAAAAAACCACCGGGCCCAGATATAACCTCAAATGAGGTGATAAAAATCATAGCCAATGAATACCCTTATCTTCTCTTGAACATGTTCAATGCATGTGTAGGGGCATTGATTTTCAGCGCAAGGTGGAAAATCCAGAGATTGGTACTGCTAGATTAACGACTACCTGATAAATAGGTGGTTAAGTTTCGAAGCAACAGCAGGAACCAGGAGCAAGAAGATCACATCTGGGGCGGCACAAGTATCGGCCATTGGACCGGATTTATGGAACATCGTGTATGACGGAGTTCTTACATTGAATTTGTCGCAGAAAACCAAACTTGTGAGTTTAGCAGACAATTTCGCTGCAGTGATAATTGCAAGAGACAAAGAGGAAGCAAGAAGAAAAATATTAGAGATTCTGAGCCAAATTGGCGTCTTGCTTTCAGATCATGGCCTCCAACTGGCTGCAAGTAAGACGTAAATGGTTGTTCTTACGAGACAGAGAAAGTTCGTGGTGCCATTCCAAATTGAGATTGAAGGACAGAAAATAAAGTCGGTGATGTGGCTAAAGTACCTAGGGGTATTCGTGGATGCCAAACTAAAATTTTGGGTACAAATAAAAGAAACAGCGGAAAAGGCCGCAACTGTGTTGGCCATGCTATCAAGGCTAATGCCAAACATAACCTGGCCCAGAAGCAGCAAAAGTAGAATACTTATGAGCGTCACCCACTACATCATCCTATATGGTGCTGAAATTTGGGCAGAGGCTTTAAATGTAGAAAAGTACGCAAAGAAGCTGGCGAACGTTTAAAGCAGAGGAGCTTTACGAGTGGCATGTACGTACAAATTCGTATCTGAAATTGCGGTACCGATGGTAGCTGGGATCATCGCTATTGACCTTCTCGCAAAAGAGCGAAAGGAAATCTATAAAAGAAAGGAAAAGAAAGATATTGACTGTCTCAGAAAACTGGTTAGAGACAAGAGTTTAAGTTTTTTAAAAGAAATAATCTAGAGCAGCAACGTAGGTAGGTAGAAAGAAGAATCCACAATGTGACTATTGTCCGGAAAAGGAGGATGACGTGGAGCACACATTCTTTGAATATGAAAGATGGGGCTACTTAAAAACCACATTTGAGATGAAAACAGTCGACCGATTAAGTCCGGAACGCATAACCAAAAGGATGATAGAAAGTCAGGATAAATGAAATGCGGTGGCCACATTTGTGGAAACTGTCCTACGTATGAAGAGGAAAGAAGAAAGAGAAAGGGAAGGAGGGGTATAATAAAATAAGCACTGGTTTTACATGTAGCCGTAACGAAGCTTACATGTGACAGTTGGTCCTACTAGGGCAGAGAAGAATCAGCCCCATCCAGGACAGGTGAGTCAAATGGAAAAAATAATAATAAATAAATAAAGAATGAATAAAAAATAAATAAATGAATGAAAAAAAATAATAAAAATAAATAAATGGTTTGGCGCCGCGTTGCATAAAGAGGGAATTGCTGTTACCATCATCATTTGCGGTGGACAAAATGGAAAATGAAGTCCAGGTGGGCACGCGAACGTGGGGTGCCGAGTGTCGGCGTATTGGCCTTATCTCAATGTCCTTAAAGTGAAGCGAAAGCGGTTCCGTCGACATGGGTTGACGAAAGAAGGGGTTTTAGTCAGTAAGAATCTGCACGGTCCTGAGAACGAAATTTCTACAATGTCAAAGGTCGCTAAGCACGTCGTCTCGTCTCCTATAGGCGAGAATCTTCGGCACGGCGCTGATTCGCTGCTTGCTGGGCGCTGTCCAGGGTTAGGTCGGCTTAGACTCGACTTGCTGTTTCCACTTGAGGCGCCTGTTCAATAGAAGATTCAGGCGCGGCTTCAATTGCAGTTTGTAACTGGATAAAAATATCTGCAGAGTGGATGCGAAAAATTTTCGGTCACTGCGGCAGCTCTGGTCCTCTCTGGAGCGAGTGTCCGCATTGGCCCCTTTTAGGAAATGTGAGGAGTTTAGCTAGGTTCCGAGACTTTTGGAGACAGAAAATGGAAAGACGGTAACCAGATTCCAATAAGAATCTCGATTATTGATTTTCAAAACAAAAAAGGTTTTACAAAAAAAAAAACTCCTTGAGATAATGACGCTTCCTTTCCATTTTAAGTTTAGAGTCGCACGTGAATGCGAAGCAGTGTATTGGTCCATCGAAAAATCAATATATAGTTTTATCGCCGATACTGCATGGGTCCAGACACTATATACGCGTACTTTGCTGAACTATACTTCTGTATAGTTCGAGCGGCGATACTGTTTTTTCCACGTAATGGTTTCACCATTCCAGCTTTACGACGAGATTTAAAACTTCAAAATTTGAAGGATGGAGCATATCCTACAAATAAATCCTACATTCTTGAAATTAACGTTAAATGACTCTAGTGTATCGTATCACGTGACCAGAGAACCAGTGTTGCTTCAGCCATTCAATATTAATTTAAATAATGAGGAGTACAGTTTTGTCTTGTTACAATGTATTCTGAAATCTAACTATTTTTTGCAGTGATACATTAGTCAATTTTTTCTCTTGTCAAAAAGGTTAAGGACTGTCACTACTCTCGTTTTATCCTTGAACGTGATCCATAATTATAATGGTGAAAACAATAATATATTATATCTGGAGTTTTAAGCACATTAATAGAAGATTTTTACAATAAAGAAGAGTCACAATTGTAAACGCCTATTTTTAAGAAAAAGATATCCAAGGGAATATCAATTAATTACGTAAAGTGTTTCTCTAACATTATCTATCCCGCTAACCCATATAAGATAAAATCAAAGTTTGAAAGAACCTGAGTCAAAAATAGTATTGCATCAGTCCTTAAGATAGAAAATTATATTGCGATCAGTCGGTGAGGTAGAAACGTGTATTACATGCGTCAGTCAGGGAAATGCCTGTATTACGATCAGTCGGTAATGTAGAAACATATATCAACGTCATTTCGCAGACAAGTAGCAGGCAAGCGTAAGGGGAATGGTTATGTCTGGGTTAGGATTGGTAATCTGAATTATGTCATTTGTTACCTCTCTTCCAATGATGACATTGAAATATTCAGAAAGAAGCTTGCAGAAATAGAGGATGTCACTTGTTGCTTCGTGGGAGAAATAATAATGGCTGGAGTCTAAACGCCAAATCTCAAGAATGGGGTATGATATGATCTGACGCGCGGGGAAACGAGGTAGCGGATATGGCTGCAAACACTAATAACAAAAACCATAAATACGATCACCAGAGCATGCAACCCAGCTATGCCCAAGCGACAATTTAGACAGCGAAGATATCCAGTGTACTGGTGGAATAAGGAAATTACCCAGATTAGAAAGTAATGCTTCGAGGTGAGGCGCAAAGCACAAAGGGCCAAAAGTTTGGGAGAAATTATTCAAAACAACGCGGAATATAAAGCGGCAGAGAAGCAGCTGAAGCTAACCATAAAAACCAGTAAATCTAATTGCTGGAAGGCCTTGTTTGAAGAGATCGATGTGGATATATATGGTAAAGGAAACCAGGTAGTAACAATTATGGCCGGCAGATTGAAGCCAGAAGGAGAGAAGATCCGCTGACGAATGGAAATTTAATTAAAGTGCTGTTCCCTGAAAATGAGAAATGAGGACACACTGCGTATGAGGTAGTCGAAAGAGTACCAGCTTTTACTGTCGAAGATTTGATGGTAGCAGCAAATATAATGGGAAACAAATAGGCGCCGGGCCCAGATGGAATCCCAAATGAGGTTATAAAAATTATAGCCAAAGAATAACCTTACCTCCCCTTGAACATTTTTCATGCATGTCTAGGAGCAGGAATTTTCAGTTCAAGGAGGAAAATCCAGACATTGGTGCTGCTAGAACAGGGAAAGGGGACTTTAATAACGAAAATTGCGAAAAGAGATCAACCGTAGGATTCAACAAGGAGGTAATTGACGCCACGTACAGGGCGTGGTCTGGCAGTGTTAGAACAAGAAGTGTAGTCGTTTAGTGACACTGGACGTGAAAAATGCCTTCAACTCCGTGAGGTGGGCGGATATACAGTCTGTCAAGTTAAAGCGTGGGTGGCTTTACTCGCAGTCGGTAAGGTGTATCGACATGATTTTGGTGTCAAAATATTAAGAAGAGCTCCCT
>NC_046660.1:12908890-12912091 GCF_010883055.1 Belonocnema kinseyi
TGGAGATGTACATAGCACCGTCAAACGAAAAATGGGAGACCGCCCGAATGAACATGATTTTAAGCAAGAACGTCAAATTTTCTTTGAATTACAATACCCGAGATCACATACAATACTATTTACAAGAAAATCCTAGGAGTTTGTTGAACTGCATTACGCAAAAACAAAGCTGAAATTATCGAAAGAATTGCGCGAGTCCGCCATGGAGCAAAGTTACATTAGAAGCAATGAAATTTGAATAAAACCGTAATTTTCACTTAACAATACAGCTTTTTAGCCACATTACCTTATTGACGTCAGAAATAACTTTAAGCACCCTTTCAAGCAGAAAAAATCGGAAGAAGAGTAGTAGACGAAACTCACACAAACAAAGTCTGACGCGGAGTGTCAGTCACCCGGGATGCTTACTGCCGCCAAGCTAGAACGGCGCACAGGGCAGTGATCTCAGATTCGAAACGACGTTCACTCCAATGCTATCATAGGTCTTTTTCGTGTGAAATATAGTAGGAGACGATGCACATGACTGCGTTGCGCGCGCAACCCATTTCTCCTCTTCTTGTTTTGAAAACTCGAAGGTGCACGATTGCCGGTCGGAACACTTCGGCGGTTCTATTTATATATCTATCTGCTAACGGCTTTCAAATAAAATCAAGAGATTAGGATTTTAATATTTTCAGATATCGATGCTGGCGATTCTCATGATCTGAATACTTCGCGCGCCTCTTTATATGCGTTGAAATGTATTTTTTTTTCTTTGAAGGTTCATCTTTTTAGTTGAAAATACATTTTTGAAACTGAAAATTTAACCAATTTAACTATTTGGTTAAAAGTTTAACTCTTTGATAGAAAAATCATATTTTTCGTTTAAAAAATTCAACTTTCTGTAGATAATTGGTCTTTTTGACTTTAAAATTAAATAATTTCGTTAAAAATTGGTGTATTTTGTTCAAAATTTGTCTGTTTTGCAGATTATTAATTTTCTGGGTCGAAAATTCATTTTATTGGTTGGCAATTCAACAACTTTGTTGAAAATTAATTTTTCCTGTTGAAAATTATTTATCTTTATCTGAAAATGTAACTATTATATGATTGATTAAAAATTAATCGTATATATTGATTAAGTTGAAAAATCTTGTTTTTTTTTTTATTAAAAACATTAATCTTTTTGGTCGTAAATTTACATTTTCCCTTGAAAATTCGTTTTTTTCTTGTTAAATTCAATTTTTTATCACAGTTTTTATCTAGAATTTGAACTATTCTATTTTTGGTTGAAATTTTATCCTGTACATTGTATTAGTTAAAACACGAATTATTTGATAGAAAATTTATTTATTTGTTTTCGATTATAATTTTTTTTTAATCGAAAGAATTTTTAAATAAAATTTTTTGCATTGAATTTAAGGTATAAAAAATGGAAAAAGAATTGATTTTACAAGATGATTCTAAATCCGTTGAAAATTAAAGAATTAATAAATATTACTTTCTCAATTTATTTTCAATGATTTTTTATCAAATAATTGGTGTTTTCACTAATACAATGTGCAGGATAAAGTTTCAATCAAAAATGGAATAGTGCAATTTTAACATAAAAGCGATTAATTTTTTATCAATCCTAGAATAGCTGCATTTTTGACCAAAAATGATACATTTTCAACCAAAAACATTAAATTTCTACCAAGCAAGGTCAATTTCCAGCAAAATACATGAACTTTCAACGAAATTATTTAATTTTAAAGTAAAAAAGAGTATTATCTACAAAAAAGCTGAATTTTTAACCTAAAAATATGATTTTCCAACCAAAATTTTAGTTTTCGACCCAATAGTTTAACTTTCTATCAAATTGTTGTCTTTTAACGCCCAAAATATGCATTTTTTACAAAACAGTAAAATTTTTTACAAAAAAGTTAATTTGAAGGCAACTAGTTAAATTTTCAACTATAATTATGAATCCTTAATCACACAAAATTAATGTTGTTACTAAGTAGTTCAACTTTAAGTGAATAATCGAATTTTCCACTCAAAAAATATTATTTTAATTTTTAACAATATAGTTGCATTTACAACAAAACGACTTTGCAGCCAAAAAATATTTACAGTTGACATTTCAACCGAAAATTTAATTTTTAACCAAAAAGAATAAATTTTCCATAAGAAAAATTAATTTCTACAAAGAACGACGAATTTTTAACAAAATACATGATTTTTTTAACCAAAAATGGTATAGATTAATTTCAGTTTCAAACATGTATTTTTACAACACATAAAACATATTTTCATCAGAATAGTGAATTATAGAAAAATTGTCTAAGATTTTCTGCAGTATGTAATATTGTTTAAACAAAAACAAAAAGGCAAATATTTCTATTATAAATCTATCCGTGTTACCTGTTAGGTGTAATTTAAAGTGTTTTTCTTTTAAATGATTTATATAAATATTTATAGATAGGTAACACGGATAGATGTATAATACAAATATTTACCTTTTTGTTTTTAGTTTAAACAATATCACATACTACAGAAAAACTTGGACAATTTTTCGATAATTCACGTTATCATTTTATCAGTTATTAAAATTGAAATATTAACAACATTATCAAAATCTCGTTTGGACAAGAACTCAATTATTTGGTTGAAAACTTAATTATTTTGTTGAAAATGTAACTATTTTGTAAAAAAAGTCTTCTTTTCTATCAAAAGTTTAACTACTTTGCTAAAATTTATTAATTTTTTTATTTAATAAGTATTCTGATGAAAATATGTTTTATGTATTGTAAAAATACATGTTTGAAACTGACAATTAATCTATACCATTTTTTGTTGAAGAAATCATGTATTTTGTTAACAGTCTGATCAAGGATTCATAATTATAGTTGAAAATTTAACTATTTGCTTTCAAATTAACTTTTTTGTTAAAAATTTTACTGTTTTGTAAAAAATGCATATTTTGGGCCTTAAAAGTCAACAATTTGATAGAAAGTTAAACTATTTAGTCAAAAACTAACATTTTGGTTGGAAAAACATATTTTTAGGTTAAGAATTCAGCTTTTTTGTAGATAATACTCTTTTTTACTTTAAAATTAAATAATTTCGTTGAAAGTTCATGTACGAGGGTGGATTGATAAGTTTCCGGCCTGACCAAGAAAAACAACGTTTTTAAGAATTTTTTTTTTATTTCTCAACATAATCTCCTCCAAGGCTGAT
>NC_046660.1:12912191-12918663 GCF_010883055.1 Belonocnema kinseyi
AGCTATCTAAGGATGGTACTATAGAACGCCACCTCAAGGTAGGCCTAGTGGCGCCATCTCTTGGTCAGGCCGGAAACTTATCAATCCACCCTCGTATTTTGCTGAAAATTGACCTTGCTTGGTAGAAATTTAATGTTTTTGGTTGAAAATGTATCATTTTTGGTCAAAAATGCAATTGTTTGGTTGAAATATCAACTGTACATCTTCTCGGGTTTAAAAGTCCATTATTTCACTAAAAGTTGAACTACTTTGCAAAAGAAATACGCTTTTTTTAACAACATTTCATAATTGTGGTTGAAAATTTAACTATTTAGTTAAAAGTTTAACTGTTTGATTGCAAACTCATATTTTTCGCTTAAAAATTTCAACCTTTTGTAGATAATTCGTATTTTTTACTTCAAAATTAAATAATTTCGTTGAAAATTCATGTATTTTGTTCAAAAGTTGTCTTTTTTTTGTAGATAATTAATTTTCTTGGTCTCAAATTCATCCTATTGATTTTCAGTTTAACAACTTTGTTGATAATTAATTTTTTGTGTTAAAAATTATTTTTGTTTATCTGAAATTGTAACTATTCTAGGATTGATTAAAAATTAATCGCTTTTATGTGGAAATTGAACTATTCCATTTTTGGTTGAAACTTTATCCTGCTCATTGTATAAGTTAGAACACCAATTATTTGATAGAAAATAAATTCATTTTGTTAAAAAGTAAACTTTTGTGTTGAAAATTGATATATTTGGTTAATTAGATTTTTTCCTAACATTAAAAAAACTGCAGAATAAAAAAATTGCCTTAAAATCGTCCTGATTATTTTTTTAGAATTTCAAAATCTTTTAAAATACTCACTTAAACTTAATTTTTCAAAATAAAAAATCATTTTCAATTTTCTTAGCAATCACAACCGTTTTTGTTATTCTTTTTAAATATTTTACAATTCTCAAAAAGCTTGATTTTTTTTTTAATTTGCAAAAATCTACATCGTCTTTCAAATTATTTGAAATAATTTTAAGTTTTAAATTAATTTTGAATCTTTTTTGAAATGAAAATTGTAGCGTTCAAAGTTAAAATTTACCTCATTACAATTTTAACAATTCAAGGTTTTCTATTTTGAACCACATTCTGTTCAAATTTGTATAGTTTTTAATAGTTGTTTATAATGAATTGTTTTAAATGAACGGTCAAATATTGCTCATAATAAACGAAATTTTTTTTTTTAATCAAAAAATTTCAAATTGAATGGGTTAAAAATAAAAAATTTTTAGACTGAAATAATATTTGAAGTCATCATTGAAAATAATTTTAAAAACTAATATCTATTAATTCTTTAATTTCCAGCGGATTCAGAATCATCTTTTAAAATAAATTATTTTTCCATTCTTAACACCTTAAATTCAATTTAAACAATTTTATTTAAAAAATTCTTCAATTAAAAAAAATCATAATCGAAAACAAATAAACTAATTTTCTATCAAATAATTCGTGTTTTAACTAATTCAATGTACCCGATAAAATTTCAATCAAAAATAGAATAGTTCAAATTCCAGATAAAAACTGTGATAAAGAATTGAATTGAACAAGAAAAGAAAACGAATTTTCAACAAAATTGTTAAATTTTCAAGGGAGAATGTGAATTTTTGACCAAGAAGATTAATGTTTTTTATAAAAAAAAAGATTTTTCAACTGAACCAATATATACGATTAATTTTTAGTCGATGATATAATAGTTACATTTTCAGATAAAGATAAATAATTTTTAACAGGAAAAATGAATTTTCAACAAAGTTGTTAATTTGTCAACCAATAAGATGAATTTTCGACCAAGAAAATTAATGATCTACAAAAAAGACAAATTTTAAACAAAATACATGAATTTTCGACGAAATTATTTAATTTTAAAGTCAAAAAGACCAATTATCTTCAAAAAGTTGAATTTTTGAAGCGAAAAATATGAGCTTTCTATCAAAGAGTTGAACACACGGATGTCGAATTGAATGCTACTGCGCAACACTATCCGCGCTGATTTGCGCCTTTTGAGCGTTGTGAATTCAAAATTAACGCGATACCTCCTATAGTAATGGCAGAGATAAGGTGGGAGATGGCCGATCCCATGTATTTAATTACGAACGATTTTCGTCAGCGTCACCTATTACTTGAGGCTTTTGCGAACTAAAATAAAGCGCCCCCAATTACTCAGGCCAGTTTACGAACTGCAATAGATGATAGACGGTTCTACTTGAGCGGTCAAACAGGGCGGCATTCATTGTTTTTGTTGGTAGAAAATTTATCTTCTCGGTTAAAAAATCATCTTTTTCATTAAAAATTTAATTCCTTCTCGAAATTTGTTGATTTTGAATTGAAAGTTTAACTATTTTAATTATTGTACAAAATTGATCTTTTCAGTAACAAATTCATCTATTTGGTTGACAGTTTTTAAATTTTTGCTTTTAAGTTTGTATTATTCATCAGAAAATTAATTTTCTGGGTTAAAAATTCTTCTTTTTATTGAAAATTAAACTTTTTTTTAAATCCGTTGTTTTTAGGTTGAAAATTGAGCTGTTTAATTTGTCTTTTTAATGCTTGAAAATTAATCTTAGTATAAAATGAATTTTTTGTGTTACAAATTTAAGTTTTTTTAAAAAAATATTTGCTATATTTTCGGAAATGCATATTTTTTAATCATTCAGAATCTTCTAAAATTTCTAAATGTCTGAAACGAAAGCGAATTTTTCTTAAAATTTAAAAAAATATTTAAGGAATTAAAAAACTTGTCTTAAATATTCCAATTTTTTTCGCGGAATTTCTAGAAATGTTTACAATAAATTTTATCAAAAAATTAATATAAAAAAATCCTTTGAAATTTTCGTATTAATCTTAAGAATATTGTTTCATTCTCTTGAAACCTTTTAAAGTTTAAAAAAAAAGTTTCTAAGCATGTAATTCAAAATCTTTCAAAACCGATTTTTTTCAATAATTTGTTTGAAGTTTTTTTTTTTAAGTGAAATTGGAAAAATTGATTAAAGTACAATTCAGTCCAAAGGCTAATTATAACTTTTGTGTTACGAAAGGTATGAATGTTGATTTAGAACACAAATGAGACATAACGTAAGTTAATTATTTCTTTTACACAAAATCTGGAAAACTTCGCTGGATCATTGCATTTTTTAAATGTTGTGGAAAAAGTGCAAAAATCATGTAATCTTGAAAATAATGACAGAGTTTTTCTATTGGAAAGATACTTTTTTTATAGAGTATTTAACTATTTCTTGGAAATTGGTCGTTTTATAAATATTTTATAAATATTAGGAAATCTTTTAAACTTCTATAATATTTTGAATCACTTCGAGACCCACATTTTTCTTACAACTTTCACGTCCTAAATAATAAAAAAATTGCTGAAGATATTATGGATTCTTTCTCAGCATTTTTAGAAATTTTTTAAAATTGTCTCTGACGATTTCTTTTTAAAAACAAGAAATCCTTTCAAATTTTTGTATGAATATGATTTTAGTGGATGTTTTCAGTTTGTTATTTGCTGATATGTTTTCTTAAGTTTCCTAAAAAAATGTAACATTTTTCTTATTTTTAAAGTTTATTTGAAGAGACTACTTAAAGAGAATGCAAAATTTTCAAAGAAAACTGTAAAAATTATCAAAAATTAATTTTGTGAGAATATGCTACGACTAAATATGCTTTATCGCGATTTGATGTAATATTTAATTTGATATAATATGATGTAAAAATGGAAATATTTTTTAATTCGTTGTTTTTTGGTAGACAATAAAGCTTTTCTTTATTGAAAATTAAAATATTTGGTTAAAAATTAATTTTTTCATTTACAATTTTTGATTGAAAATTGAAGTATTCAACAAGTAAAATTTTGTAGTTCAAACTTTAATTATTCTATTTATTTTGCATTGGTTCAAAATTAATCTTCATAGTTGAGAATCCTTTTTTTATAGAATATTTATTCCTCAACGCCCAAATTTGTCTTAAAATTTTTACATCTTAAAAAATTAAAAAAAATTCTGAAGATATTTTAAATTCTTTCTCAGCATTTTTATAAATCTTTTAAAATGTTCTGTAACAATTTATTTTAAAAAACAAAAATTCCTTTTAAATTTTCATATGAATCTGAAGAATATTCTTTCATTATCTTTCAAAATTGTCAAAATCTTTTTAATTTGTTTGAAAACCTGACTGATTACATTCTGCATGAATATTATTTTAGTGGATGTTTTCCGTTTGTTATTGTTGTGAGGCCGATAAATGTTGAGCCAAATATCAGAATTTTTAAAGGTTTTAAAAAATGAAAAATTTTTGGGTTAAGATTCCGGGGAAAGTTTTTATTTTTTTCAATTAAAAAAAAGTAATTTTTAAAGAAAATTTAAAAATAGTTTGAAAATATTTCAAACATATAAAAATGCGTCGACTCAAGAATCCGGTGATTTTGTTTTGAATTTGAATTGTTATGAATTCGAGTTTGTTTTGAATTCGCCCAATTTGTTGAAATGATATTGGTAAGGGCGAAGGGGAATCTTCAATTCTTGCAGATTCTTAGAACCTCCAGTTCGCAGAACCGGCGGAGAGTTTCCGGGAAATGTATTTGACTGTCAAGCAAATGCAATATAAATAGATGAGTAGCTCTTTCAAACTGCATACTTTTCAAATTTCCTAATTTATTATATGTACTAATAACCGAGTTATTAGATTCAGCCTTTAAAAATAGAAAAAGAAAAAACTTTTTAAAAATCTGGGCTATTAATTTCAGCTTCAGTTTAGAGTAAAAAAATTATGATTTTTTTTTGCAATTACAATCATTTTAAATACAAAATAAAAATTTGGAATAATTATTTCCTTGTTACAAAGGTAAAACCACATTCCAAGTTTTGACAAGAAGCAATCACGGCTTCTCTGTTTCTTTTTAAAGTTATATAAATATAATTTTCGTAAGATTTCGGAGATATTTCAAAAAAAATTTTGTAGGTTTCACATATGCTGAAAAAATGCAGAAAATTGTTATCCTTTTTTTTTATTTTGCAGGATACACCAAATATTAGGAAAAATTAGTCAGCTTAAAAGATCTTAGGACTTTTAGAAGATTTGAAGAAATAATTTTTCAAATAATTTTTTGAAAAACTATTCATGTTTTTAAATATTGTTAATCTCTTCAAAAATTCTGAAATTCCTAAGTAATTTTTGTAATAAAAAATTTCTTTTTTACAATGACCTTCAAAACTTAGAGATTTGTAGAAACTTCCAGAGGAATCTTACCAAAAAATTTGATCCTTCCAAAATTCTTAAATAGCTCCTAACATTTTTTTCAAAATACTCAACATTTTATAA
This sequence comes from Belonocnema kinseyi, assembly GCF_010883055.1. Lineage (NCBI taxonomy): Eukaryota > Metazoa > Arthropoda > Insecta > Hymenoptera > Cynipidae > Belonocnema > Belonocnema kinseyi. The sequence continues at coordinate 12,917,538 of NC_046660.1, forward strand.
AATTTTTAAAAATTGTTTCAAAAATTTATAGAAAATTTTGAATTGTCTAAAAAATTTCAAATTTTAAATTACTTTAACACCTTTACAAAACTACCACACCTTCGAAATATCTTTTCACATCATTCAGTTTTCCAAAAAAAATCTTTTAATTGTCCTAAACTCTTCTATATTTTAGGATAATGTTTAGAAACATTTGGAAAACATTTGATCATGAAATGAAATTACTTAATTGAAAATTTCCATTTACAAAATTGATGTTGCGGTAAACTCGTAATTCTTAGAAATTGAAAAAATCAACTGCAAGAATATAAACAAACATATATATCTTATTTTTTCATATCTAATATCTATAAGTTTAAATATCTATAAGTTTAAAATTCCTTGACATCTTTTAAAATATCCTTAAATATTTAAAATATTTTGAAATCTTTTGAAATCTCTTGAAATTTTTTAAAGTTCTTGAAAAAATATTTAAATTAAAAAAATATCATGTAATATATCAAATCCTTTAAAATCTCATATTAAATTACTATTATCAATTGAAAATTCCTTGGAATATTTTTAAATTCTCTCAAATTCTTCAAATCCTTTTAAATCTTTTGAAATACCTAGAACTTTTTTTTTGAGATTTCTAAAGTACTTTTGAATTTTTTTAAATAACCATTCTAAAAATTTTTTATTTGTTCGAAATTTCTTTAAATTATAAAAAAATTCAAGATTCCTATACATCTTTTAAAATATTCTCAAACATTTAAATTCCTTAAAAATCTTTTGAAATCTCTTGAAATTTTGTAAAACTTCAGATTGAAATTTAAAAAAAGAAAAAAGTTCGGAAACGTTAAATATTGAAATTTTTGTAGATTAGAGTTTTGAAAATGGGACCAATAAAACTTCAAAGCTTTTGAAATCTAATTTTCAAACATTTTCAACTATTCAATAAGAATAATTTTCAACTCGATGAGATTCAAGTCTTCAAATTTTGAATTGTAAACGAGAAAGTTTATTTATAAAAAATTAATAATCATGAATTAATTGAAAGCGCTCAAAATTTAAAGGCATGTTTTTCAATTGGGCAATCTCTGAATGAAATTATTTCAGACTGAAATTTAGAAAACAGAAAAATTTC
>NC_046660.1:12918763-12927629 GCF_010883055.1 Belonocnema kinseyi
TATCAATATTATATACACCTGAAAAACATAACCTCGAAATCGACTCATGCAGGAAATTAAGAATAACGCGAAACATCAAAATCGCCAATTTCTTTAATTTCTTTCTAATGGGGATCGAGATATAAACAGAACACCATCGAAGTCTTTCGAAACTTTCCGATCAGAAACAAAGATATCCTTGTGGTAACTAATTGAGCAGAAACTTAATTGGTAAATCATTTCAGAAATTGCTAACTTTTGTCATTTACCGACGCGCAACTTGTGCCATCAATGTAACTCGTAGGTAATCCACTAATTATCAGCGCATTGTAGGGATTGTTCACAGCGCTCATACCGCCCATTACAGCACTACAATCTAGGCGGTCGAACCATGCGTCAATATAATAGGGATCTGTGCTATCCGTAACTCTGGAGCACACAGCGCACAAGTGAGTTTCACTCTTCATTATCCCTACTCCCAGCTGCTGCCTTTCTCAGCTTTCCCGCTATCTTCAACATCTCCCTACTCCTCGCGGTAGCGTCCGCCTCTCGACTCGAGCATTGCTCGAGACACTTACTGTCCGGCCGAACCATCGATCACATCTTACTGGAGAACGAGCAATTTTCTCTGAACTGTACAAAGTCTAAACGCATCTCGCGTGAGAACGAGCAATGTTCTCCGAATTAAAATAAAGTCAGTTTGTTGAGTTACTTCGTGGCTACTTATTTCTCTGCTTAAAAAATTAAACATGGAATTTTAATGGAGTAAGGACCCTTCCTCGAAATCACTTTTGGTCCTAATTTTAACAAGGTGCAAAATGATTTAATCTTGAATATTTTGCCTACAGCATGTTTTTCACATTGTCTTATTCCATTATCTCGGCAATTTCCACCTCATCTCTGGTAATGGATCTTCCGACCGCGCTTGTCCACGTCCGTCGACTGCTATCGGATGTCGGGTGCTCTGATCAATGAACTGCGCTGCTGCCGGGATGCTGAGTAGCATTAGTCGCGGGAGTTTTGAAGGCGGGACTCACATCCGCAGTTCACCTACGTTGTATAATAAAATATTGTGCCAACTATCTGCGTTTTTCTTCCCTTTTTTTGTCAGTTCCAACGTAACTCCATACATAGTCGAATATATGAAAAAAGAAAAAATCCCAAACAAATAAATGATATGTAACGTATTGTCGTCCCCAAAAGAATTTGACCTTTTCGCTCGAAAATAAAAATACTGCTGCCATAATCTAGAGTTAACCTATAGGCAAGAAAGCTGGTACCTAACCTATAAACCCCCTGCCAGTCAGAACACGCACTCTCCGACGGGCTTTCGCGAGAATATGCCGAATATTTTAGTTCCTGTATAATAAGGTCGCCTACAATTTTTTGAAGAGAATTTATATGCTCTTGTGGCTGAAGTTGATTTGAATTAGAAAGAAAATAAGTATTTTTGTTTAAAAACAAGTATTTTTTGTTTAAATATAATAACATACATTTAGCCGTATAAAAACACGATAAAGTTTAACACTTATTAATCATAAAAAAATTACATTTATGTACATTTGAAACAAAACTGTCAGTATTAGGAATATCGAAGTTGTCTTTTCTTGTACGTTAGGGAGAAGTACTTGCTTGACACGGGAGGCAACTTTTTAAAGAGACAAAAAATTCAGGCTAAAAAAACTATAAAGTTTTTAACAATATACTGCCTGGAGTTTTTCATTTAGGACATTCTAGATCAAGAATAAAGTTTGGCAGTTAGAATCATCTTTTCGTGGCGTTCAGCCAAGTACCTAGGAACTATGCTGAATTTCGGACTCAGCTACTGCGCTACGAAAAAAGCTTGGAAAAATTTCCCACACTTTGGGACCTCTTTTTCCTTCTCGTCGGCTGGAAAAATTGTTTTCCCACCATGCGCACGAGCACTTTCATGCAACAAGCAAAATTTCCACAGCCCAAAATGTCCTTTATACCAACTATTTTACGGCATACGCGGTCACTTAATATTGTTCACTCATTGTGTCCAGATTACCTCAAATTAGCATAAAAGTGCAAATAAAATAAAATCGAGATTGATCCTTCAATATGAGAGAAATAGGACAACACTTGATTCTCATGTCTTAAATTCTTTTCCGTCTCTAACCCTAATTTTTTCTATTATAACTTGAATTCTTTTACAAATCACCTTTCTATACGATTCCCATTTAAGCCAGCAGGAATGAAAAAATTTTCTTAGATTTTAAAATCTACTCATCATATATAAAAGTCTTATCTAAAAAATATTTTTCAAACAGTGTTGCTGTATTTACTCCTTATACATTACTGAAGTCTTAAGGTTATCTAGATGAAATAGTAAATACATACGTTTACTTAAAAAAAAATATCAAAGTTTCTCAAGGTAAAATAATTATACACCTGCGATATTTTAAATTCTACTAAATTGCTAATGTGGTACTAATTAAAATTTTTCTATCCCACTAAGCTACGCAATAATTTTAATCCGCGACTTATTTGTTACGCTGCTGTAAAAATATTTGTTTAGTAATTTTTTCTAACATTTCGAAAAATGTTGACCTTTTATACTTTGGTCTTAATCCTGGACATTATTCTTAATTATTTTGGTAAGTAAATAATAAATAAGAATAATTTATCTATCTTGTTATAGTTGATATGTTGGAATATTTGTTAAACATTCGTTCAGAAGAATCTAAGTTGTGATGTGCAGTTCCAGGGAAAAGGGTGGTATATTTGGGATTCATATGGCAATACTTAAAAGGAAAGTCTTTCAGGTGTCCCTCGCCGATTCGATTCTTCCTTAAATATGTTGTAGTACTCGAAAAGCTAAGCGACACGTAATCTTTTATATCTGCGGAAAAATACTTTTAGGGGTTGAAAGAGCCCCTCAAAGATAGATTTATTCTTCAAACTTTGAACAATAGTGATACTCATCAAAAAATGTTTGAAGCATAGTGATTTTTTACACCATAAACACCGTATTCCAGCAATATTAGTCCAACCTAATACATCACAATGAGTCTTATAGGAATTACTGAAGCTGAAGTCCACCGGATTTTCAAATATACTTGGGTTTTCTGCAATATATCCGCTTTTGTACCATCATTATTTAAAAAGATTAGTATATTTTGGCGAGCTTAATTGATTCTGCACCAAAGACTGAAGCTTAATAATATTAAACCTGATATGACAATTGATATCGTAATTCATCAAAATAATATAATCGGAGAAGTAATGCACATAATTTTTTCAAACTCTAAACCCAAATACATCTAAACGTTGAATTTTTCCTGTTGTTCCTGTTGGAATAATTTTAAAAATTACAATTTTATCGGAGGGTGTTGCTTCCTCTACTACATTTGGGCAATGACCACTCCATGAATCAAGGAGTAAAATGCTATTTGGTTCTACATTTGGAAAATAAATATCCTCCAACCAAATCTTGCAGTGATCTAAATAAAGTTATAAATTTCACTCAATCTCATACTATTACTAAACTCTCCACAATTATAGGTTTCAGAGTAATGACTGAATTAAAGTAAATTAATCGTATTATGCTCTCACTAAATTCAATACTATTTTTACCATACAAATTCCCACATATTTTTTGTCTTTTCACAGAGATATCATCAGGTATGCCGCCCAAAACAAGAGACTTCGTGACAAATTTTGGAATCAGAAGTGAACATGTAAATCCGGAAGGTAAACCTTGTATGAGTCAAAAATTAATAACAGACAAGTTAGGTAATAAGCTGCTGATTTTCTTGATATCTTTGAAATGGGTTAAAATTACATTGTAATCTACAAAATCCTCTAAAAAATCCCCAAAAAACGTCAAAATACTTAGAGATCTTATAAAAACCTTTACATCTTTAAAAGTTTTTTTTTTAATTCCTTGAAATTATTGGAAATACTACACATCAGGTCGATAAAAGGAGTGTTTGAAATGCGGTATTGAAGGACATTTTAGATAATATTATAAGACCAGACTACCAATGAAAATAAAACAGGAAGTTAAAGACAAGAAAAGATACGATCAGAAGGTATTTCGACCTAAGAAGGAAACAGATAATGTAAACCAGGTATCCGAGGTAAGAAACCCAAAGAAAATCTTATTGGCATATGGCAGCACTACTTCGTTGAAATGAAAAGGCTGTTTTAACTCAAAGTTGCAAGTAGGAGGAAAGTCTTAGGATGCTATATTTTACGTTGTTAGCGAGGGTTCTAGAAACCTTTTGGGTAAGATAACTTCCATCTCACTAGGGATACCTAAAATAAAAATTGATGTCAAACAAATTGAAGAGAAGGCATTCCAGAAACTGAAGCACGTCTTAACTGAGATAAACATACACAAGTCCGTCTCACCATTTTCAAAACCTTATTGAAGAATTCCTATACCTTTGCAACAAAAAGTAGAAGCTAAAATAACGGAATTCGTTTAACGAGACATAATAGAGGAAGATGAAATCTCTTCTACATGGGTATCATCAATGGTGACATTACTAAAAGTGAATGGCGAGGTGCGTATTTGTGTAGACAAGAAACGAGCGAATGCAGCAATTATGCGTGAAAATCATCTACTTCCAACAATGGATAAATAATTGCCAAAGGTGGGAAGTGCAAAATACTTCAGGAAATGGGATATTCGTGACGCATTCCACCAGGTGAAAATTCATCCTGATTTTTGACGCATCACAACTTTTATTACAGGCAAATATTTTTTAGATGTAAGCGTTTAATTTTCGGAATCGCATGTGCTCCGAAAATTTATGAAAGAAATATGGAAAGAATATTATTAGGGAGTGAAGGAGTTGTCAATTTTCGGAACAAACAAAGTAAAAGATTCAATATACAGGAATTTTGGAGCGTCAACAAACAGATAGCCTTTGAATCCCTAGAGTGAGCATTTAAAAAGGTTTCTACTTTGGACTGTTACCACGTTAATAAAAATACAATAGAGATTGCCGAATTTAGTCCCATTGAATTAGGGGGATAATTAAGCCAAATTCATAAGTATGGCGACATTGTCAGACAGAAACAAGTGCTAGCACTTACCAGTTGTAAGTAGACGATTCCAATGCGCCTGTTCGCGCACCCGGTATTTTAGCCAGAGAACTTTTTCAAACTGTTTTATTATTAAACCATTAAGCCATTTCCCTTTCGGGGTAGACGTGACTCACTCGGTGGAGGAAAGGTGTAGTGTGTGAAAGAGATAGAGAATTTTCAGATTGATACAGAATTCTTGTGTTATTTGTGTAAATAAGACGTTCGTTCCGCAACACTGCTCCGATCGAGGTTGCTGATCAATCTCTCTAACGATCACCTTAAGCAGCCAAAATAGCTACTAGTAATGAGTCAACGAACAATGCAGATGCACTGAAGTGTACTCTAGGTAGTTTAGCATATATTTTAGGTAAACTGTTGTGATAATTTAAATTTTAACAATGTTATAGTAGAATGCGTGCTAAACTGCCAGGCGCGCGACCCGGAACACCCGGAACGTCGACTCTGCATTGATAGTTTTAGGTAGGCGGTTGGCACAATTTGAATTTAAAAAAATGTCTCGAATGTCTCTGAGAAATCAGGTACTTCCGGTGATGCACATATTACTTTTCTCGAAAGAGAAAAATAAGCCTGAGAAGAATGCACAACAAAAATATTATCCTCTTTTCCTTTTTGCAGATTCGAGCTCAAATTTCGAGTGTTCAACTGGTGGCGCACGTATTTCTGGTCTTCCTCATTTTCCAACTTTTCATTCCCATGAAATTTCTTTTTTCACATCTTATCCGCAGGGTTATCTGGTCCGGTCTTCTCCTCTTGATGGGCCTCCTATTCGTGTCAGGTTCAGATCTCCTCCTGCCATTCGCCCTTTTTCATACATACTCGGATTTGATCTTGAAGAACTTAAATTTATTCGGCTAATTCCAAAGGCGAATCCGAACCAGCGATGTGAAATTCGTAAATACACTTTTCCTCACAATGCACCAATCTTACTAAAAGGAGAACGTCATTCTTATTTTCCCATGCCAACCGAAGAACAAACAATATTGGCAACGTCCAATGGATATGTCATTGCATTATTGGAGAGAAGGAATACAATTCTTCGTGGAATATATGCAATAAACCATAGTCCATCAGGACGTAAGATAGAAAGTCGGGTTAAAATAAAAATGAACAGCGGCGCGGTCAAAGATTTGACCCCGGCAGAAATCACGGAATCTCCATTAGTGAAGAATCGCCCAATCTCGACGAATTTCAGAATGATAGATGTAAAGAACTCTTATTCATAACACAATTTAAATGATTGACAAATGCAAAATTAACACGCAATATTGTTTGTGATCACAGTAGGATTAGAATATTGCAAGTATCTGGAATTCACAATCCTAATTGAAAATAAATGTTTGAATAGCTACATTGGCTCTCAATCAATTTCAATTAATTTTAATTTTAATATTATCCCTTACGTTGACGTTAACCTTAACCCTAATCCTAATCCTAATTATTATCCTCATCCTTTACTTTCACCTAACCTTGACAATGTTAATATAAAGAGTTACCGCAAAATATTATAATAATTAGGCTTGGTACTTATTTCTATATGTTATTATTGTATTTAGTACAATCCATCACACACCTGAATGCTAAACATGACTGGCTCGTATAAGTAGTCTGCTCTACGGAACTGAAAGGTTGTCATGTTAATCCCCCGCTACTTAATTTTTATTTATTGAAGTCTTTAGATCTTGTAAACGTATACTTTTTGGGGTTTTTTATAAGCAGCCCAATGCTGGTTCCGGTAATTAATTTAAGACGGAGCATTTTAATAAGACTCTTATCAAGTGTAATGTTCTAATTACAGAGGATTTCAATACTAACTTGAATATTCGCTCCAACCAATCCAATTATCTTACGTCTTTGGTAAATTCAGCTTCATCTATAGTACTAAATAGAATTACGCATTACTCCGAAATGTCTAGAACACGAATTGACCTAATGAATTTGGAAGATCTATCTGAAGTGCAAAACTACTCTCAACATCTAGTTCCCTTCATTTTCAACCATGACCTTATCCAAATAAAATTCAGTTTCAATTTAAAAATGAATCTTGCACCATGTTTAAAAAGAGCAGAAACCTAAGTAAATTTTATGAGGATATATTGTTCGCTCTGCTCTCTGACTCTCTGAATCTGATTGGAGAAGTGTGTTTTCTGGTAGAAATTTGAATTAAAAAGTAGAAAATCTGAATTATATATTAATTTCAACATTCGATGTAGGATCCTCGACAATCTGCTTCCAGTACTTGTCAAGATAAACTCAAGGGCTCTCGGCATGGTTGGTATCTCTTTAAAAGTGCTTAAGCTTTCTCTCCGTGTGATATTTTCTGTTCTGCTTCATATTTACAAATGTTCTCTAATTCATAAGATTTCCTTAAATCGTTGAAAACAAGCATTGATTCGCCCTATATATAGGACTACTCATCCTTTAACTTTAGCATGTTTTCGTCTTGTCTCTCTCTTCGATGTATTAGCCAAGCCTCCTGAGAAACTACTGGATAACCAGATGAATGAATATGTGCAAAAGCATTACTTACTTGATCCTTTCCAATATGGATTCTGGGGGGAGCACAAAAACATTATTGCTTCCCTTAAATTTAGTGTTGATATAAAAGCTTCAATAGTACAAAATAAAGTAACAATTGGTGTGTTTCTTTATCTTTCTAAAGAGTTCGAGTTGGTTTGCAATGATCTTTTAATTCAAAAATTCAAAAACCTTAATATCCTTAACAGTGCCACTTATTGGTTCAAATATTACTAAAGTAATCGCTTAAAATGCGTAGCGAACAGTGATGGTCTTTTCCCTGACTGGAATAAGGTGATGAGTGGGGTTACCCAGGGCCTAATGCTTGGCTCAAAAATATTTAATGTGTTCGCATGCAACTATGCAGTTATTTTATGCTACTGCAAACATTACCATTATGCTGATGACAGTGAAATATATCATTTTTGGACACTTATTATCGTTAGGGATCTACTTCAAATGGTGCAGGAAGATATTAATAATGATTAAAACTCTGATGACCTTATTTGCAAACTTGAAGAAAAGAAGAAAAGCGTTACTCTTCTGTTTCTTATTACACCAATAATTTCACTATATGCGCCAAGAATTTAATATTTTTTACTTATTTCTCTAAAGTTATCTTAAGTGAGCACAGTAGTTTAAATAAAATAAAATAAAATTGATCCTTCAGTGTGAGAGAAATAAGAAAACACTTGATTCTTATCCCATCCATTATTTCCGTCTCTAGCCATAATTTTTCTAATATCACTTGACCTCTTTGACAAATCACCTTAATATACGTTTCCCATTTAAGGTTGCAAGGATAAAAAAATTTCTTTAGATTTTGAACTCTACCTGATGTTATCAATATTTTCAGAGCAAAAAGCCTCAGATAATTATCATAGATTATAATCTATGATCTTGGACAAAAAACTCATCATACATAAAAGGTTTACCTTAAAAAATATTTGTCAAAGAGTCAGGATACATTTAATTTTTATACATCACTAAAGTCTTTCAGGTTCACCAGATGAAATAATAAATAAAAACATTGCCCTGGAAAAAGAAAGTGTCAGAGTTTCTTAAGGTAACATAATTAAAGACGTGCGATATTTTAAATTTTACTACATCGATAGGGTGATACTACGAGGGTAGTTCAATAAGTCCTTAGAATGACCAACAGATGGCGTGCGAATCGCTCCAAATCATATGTTTTCAGTCAGCACCACTCGCGACTAGATATATGGTGCAGTCACAGTCCACATCTTCTGAGTTTACGTGTTTTTATAACCAATTGAAAAAAAATTGTTCG
>NC_046660.1:12927729-12936763 GCF_010883055.1 Belonocnema kinseyi
CGTGGAATTATACTTATTCACTACTTGGAAAAGGGTAAAACAATCACTGGTGAATATTATGCATCATTATTAGAGCAGCTGAAAGAAGAAATTTTAAAAAAATGACCACATTCGAATTGGTCGAACACCCACCGTATTCACCAGATTTAGCCCCCAGTGACTTTTTCTTATTTCCAAACTTGAAAAAATGGCTCGGTGGACAGAGATTTCCAGACAACGAAGACGTTATTGCCTCTGTAAGTGCTTATTTTGAGGAACTTCCGAAAACGCACTTTTCTGAAGGATTAAAAAAACTTGAAAAGCGATTGACCAAGCGTATAGAGCTCCAAGGAGATTATGTTGAAAAATAAAAAAAAAAATTACCAAAAAAAAATTGTTTTTATACTTCATTATAAGGACTTATTGAACTACCCTCGTATTTGAAATTTTTCCATCCCACCGAGACAGGCAGTAATCTTTATACACAACTGATTCGCTACACTGCTGTCAAAATTCTTCGTCAAGTAACTTTTTCTGACACTTTGTAAAATGTGGAACTTTGATACTTTGGTCCTAATCGTGGAAATTATTCTTGATTATTTTGGTAAGTAAGTATCAAATTAAAATAATTGTTTGTATTTTTGTATAGCGAGTATATTTAAATATCTGTTCAACATTAAAGAATTTCCTATCGTTCAATGTCTTCCTAGAGTTACTGGCCTACGCAGTATCTCTTGGGAGCTGGGCGAGAATATTCGCAACTTTCGACTCGGAAGGGCCGCAGTGGGCGAATACTTAGTCAAGTATATTGCGAAATATCATGATTTATAATTGTAAACGTGCAAGCCGACCTGATCGTTTGCGTTTGGATACCTCCAATATTAAGTCTAAAGCTATTTGCAGGCAACCCCCGACACTGGACTGAAAACGAGAGTTTCGTGTAGTGTGATCACTACTACTCTCCTCATAGGCGATACATAAGCGATACATAAGAGATACATTCCCTGTAGAACTGTTTCAGGAAATCTTAGAATTCTTAAAGATTGTTCACCAAGTGAGGAACAATCATATATTCACACCTTTGTGATGAACATACGCACGTCGTGTTGAATGCGCTATTAAAATGTCCGTGTCTCTTCTGCTTTGTAAAGATATTCATTGAGTCCGCGTATTAAAGTTTACATCGCGAGGTGCCTTTATGGCATTTTTAAAGGTAACAAAGTGAAACCGTTAGGTACGACCTCGACGTCCGAAGAGGAATCATATTTTGGCATTGCGGAGGCACATTTAACGGCCGTCAAATTTGCAAGAAGAAAACTAAATCTGAAAGGTTGAGATGTTGAACGCCACATTTTAAACACATGATCTAAATGCAATAATACCGGACGGTTCAGCTAGCATTTCTCCAAAAAGATCCTTTTTGTTGTTGTATTTTGAAATTGAAAATAAAATGTTATTTCTCGCCTGAAAGTCGCGCGAGCTATACAGTGAAACGATAGTATGGTTTGCTGCGAGAGGTCGGGGCGGAAAGCGAGGGACTCGCCTGTATTCCCACGTCTCCCTCAACACGCTGACAATTTGGCTACATCAAAACTGCATCTAAACGCATGCATTTTTGGCCACAATATTTTAATCACATAATCTAAAGGCAACTATACCGAATAGTTTAACTCGCTTTTAACCAAAATGTTCTAGTTGTTGTTTCTTGTAATTGAAAATAGATATTATTTTTTCTCGCTTCAAATTGGCGCGCTGTGTACAGTACATGGGCGTATACCAGAGGCGTGGCGCAAGAGAGGCGAGCTCCTTTTTCTTCCCAAGTTACTCACCAGGGGTCAGTATTTTTAGAATCGTCATATCTAATACAGGTTTCTACCATCCAGTAAAGAAGTATAATTTAATTTTTTTGGTTTCTTCACACAACTTTCGCTATGAAATGACTGTATTCTCATGTGAATGTATTCTTCCCGCTTGCCGCTCTTGCACCACGCCTCTGGTATACGCCCGTGTACTTTACACAACGCGCCAGTTTCAATTACAAAAAACCTTGCCTTTAGATTATGTGATTAAAATAGTGTGGCCAACCATTCATGCGTTTAGATTAAGTTTTGATCTAGCCAAATTGACAGCTATTTGAGGAACACGTGGGAATACAGACGAGTTCCCCGCTTTCCGCTTCTGCCCCTCGGGGCAAATCATACTATCGTTTTACTTCTAAAGCTCGCGCGACTTTCAAGCGAGAAATAACATTTTATTTAAAATTACAAAATACAACAACAAAAAGGAACTCTTCGGGGGAAAGCTAGCTAAACCATCCGGTATTATTTCAGTTTGATCATGTGCTTAAAATGTGGCGTTCAACAACTCAACCGTTTAGATTTAGTTTGCCCCTTGCGAATTTGACAGCCATTTGAAGCACCTCAAGATTGCTTTAAAAAATTGTAATATGTTGTGATCCGTGGCTATTTTTAGCTGTTTTTCGGTGTCGAATCTTGTAGCGCGAGCTGCAATTTTTAGCTGCTTGTGATTTGCAGTTGCCTGTAATGTGTCATTTAGGGATGATGGACTCGACATTATGGCAAGCTGCAAGCAGTATAAATAAGTCTCGTAAATACTTAATAATATAACCAAAGGTAAAGTAACGGATTCGAAAATTTCACAATACCTCTCTGTCACTATGTAAATAACGTTGAAAATATCCTACAATCACGTTCTTTTCCTGAAATCCTCACAATCATAAAATTATATTTTATAGTTTTGGACCTCGCTAGCTACTTGGAACAATAATATATTATAAAAATACTTTGCAGGTATCTACTTACTCGCCGTTAAAACTTAAAGTTAGCATCGCTTTTTTTGACAATTTAAAAAATACCCCTTTTGGAAGCAGAAAAGAGTCCAAAAAATTAAAGAAAAGAAAATACTACTTATTATAAAATCATGTTACATCGTAGTTATTCTATAGAATCAACAAAATACCTAATTTTATTTTATTTTTAAAGGTTTATTTGATGGAAAAAATACGACGAAAAATGATTTTGTAATAAGTGGTATTATCTATTTTGTTATGTTTTGGTGTTTCCTCCACCCCTAAATACGGCTAATTTTTTTTTAATTTGCAAAAAAGGAAAATCAAAGCTGTGTAATTCTAAAACTTCAAACCACTTGCATGTATTTTAATTATTAATACTCACAATGACAAAACTGTTCCATTTTAAATATAACTAAATAAATGTTCGTAAACTTTAATGACTGCACAGAGTAAAAGACAAACCTTCAATCTCCAGTTTTTCAAATTGACAAAATTTTAAAAGTATTTCAACTATCAACTGTGTATTTTGTGACGTGATTAAAGGACTAACAGATGCTATGGTTGTATATCTACAGTAAATTAACGAAATAAATTGTGCGTTATTCAGTGGCCATTTGTGGAAATAATTCACTGACTGCTATTTAAAATGTTTTTTATTTCGTCCGATAACGCTGCGCTGATGTATTGGGACATTATTTGAAATTAATTCTTCAAACTTTTCATAATGCAGGATCAAATTCAGTGAAACTCTTCTATAGCGCTCTTCTGCATCGAGGCGTCAATTCTCGGAAGGGCTATGAAAATGACGGCTATTAACGGGTTTCATTAAAGTTAGTTTTATACTTACACAGATTTCGGTATGGATGAAAACCGAATTTTATTTTTCCCTGTACATTTTTTTTTTAATTTTGGACTTTTTTTATTGCTTGAACGTAGTTGCATACCTTGTCGCACGTAATATTTATATTTACTAAAAATACATTCCTTTTATCAAAAATCCTTTTTATTAAAAAAATTCCTTTTATTAAAAATACACATTGTTCATCCAATTTTTTAATAATCTATTCGTAAGGTTTTTGTCTTATCGAAAACGATGAGGATTGCCATTGGTCTCGTTTAAGCCCCGGCAGTTCCCTGAGACAGTCTGTTCGATTTTCATAATCGGAATTTAATAATAAAGCTACGGGAAAATATTTATATTAATGCGCTCTTGACTTAAAAGTGGAGAGCCAGGTAGAGCTAAGGGGTGATTCACGAAATCATTCGATTATACGATCGATTGCGCGCGCTATCAGCTAATAAGTGGGGGTAGCGTGGAACCTATGCATCCTATAAATTGATTGCGATACCGGTACCAGGTCTCTTTCTCCTTGTGATCTTCGCTTTGTGCTCTTTGCTTTTCTTTCCTTGAATTACGGGGACTTCTTAAGCAAGGGTTCACGAGGAGGGAGTCTTCCCTGGTCCACACATCTACCGGTCGTTGAGGGCATTATTTTAATAAAATAAGCGTTATTCAAAAAGGACCCTACCCACTAAGGATTTTCCTACTCGTATTACAAACTTCTATTCACTAAACAATCCAAATTCATCAGAATTCGGATAGTTAGACGTAAGTTTTTGGGAATTTGCATTTAAATTTTTTTTTATTTTATCATGCATGATTGTAACGACTTTGCACTCCACGTTTATGTAGAGACCTCGCTGTGCATGTTAGCATCTAGGTATAGGGATTTTAAATAAATGAAAAGATAGTGTGCGCAACTTTTATTGTAACAACTTTGCACTTTATCTTAAGATAAAGAAACCTCGTTGTGAATGGTTGCGGTAGCTATTGAAATTTGAATGGGGATTTTATTTTGAATTGTTGTAAAAAATTATCCAGAATTGAATTCGTAACGACTTTGAAATTTATCGTTTGATAAAGAAATCGTTGTGCAAAGAAAGTTTTGGTTTCTTTTCGATTTTTATTGGAGGAGAATCCTATTTGATTATTTTTAATACTGGTGTAATTACCTAAAATATATTGAATTCATAGCTTAAAGAAGCAATCATCTCTCCCTCGAGTAAATCCACAATCTATGATTTTTGTTTTATTTTGATAATGATTTAAAATTTCAGTAGGAAATTTTATTCGGCAAATAAGATTTACTTTTTTTTTGTTGTACAAATAATTTTCAAGTGTAATTGTAAAATATTTAGGGCCAGTTTTAATATCCTCTCTGTATTGAAATCAATGTATTTTGTTGATTGCAATTTACTGGACAGGATAAAGTAAATGCAAATTGAATGAATCTCTAGATCTAAAGAAATATCTTTGAAATAAGTTTTAAATTCAATATTATGATTACTAAAAATTAGTCCAATTTTTTTTATTTGTAAAAACACTTATTAAAATCAGCCAAGTGCAGCTATAATTTTCAGCATATCAATAAACACAAATTCAACCCCCAGTAAGCGAACAGCAATAATTTTGCATCCCTTAATTCTCATAGTGAATAAAATAATATAATGTACATATCTATAATTTAAACTACATTTTTAATGTTACACGTAAATAAGAATTTGTGAAATTTATTCTACATCCCGTCTCAATTTCTACCAGTTGACAAACTTTATTTAAATTTGTCCGCAATGAGTACGAATTTAAGCTAAATCTATCCGGGCTGAATCTAGGATATATTTCTAGAATATACGCTTCAGAAAATGTCATTTATTTCAAAGATTTTGGTAGCTTGCTTTAACATATTTTTCCAGAAATAACCACATGTCCGGAAAATTAAGTTTGTAGAAACGACAGTCGGCGATTTGTTAGAAGATTTCGAGTTTAATAGTTAGAAAACAACGAAATTAGTGTCACTACAGTGCATCGAATTTAAAGAAAAAATAATTGTTGTTTCCTGAGCCATCAATATTGTGTGTGGTGATGAATAAAGAGATTTTCTAAATGCATCTAAATGTTTCTGGATTGCATATTCCGCGGAGAGTTGAGAATTCTTCATCAAAGCTACTTAGTAAAAAAGAGACAATTAATATATTCTTTTTCTAAGGATACGTCAGACAATTTGCCCAAAATTCATGATACTGAGATTAGACATGAGAAAGACTATGATCGTCGCGAATAATGGATGTCAAATTTCCGAGAAGCAATTTATAATTGTCATTGTAAATAAAAAAAAAAACAGATTCCTGAAAATGTTGCCTGAAGAACTATCCAAGCAGTGCATTTTATAGAGTTTCTTGGTATGACAATGCATAGGACTGACTAATCAAGGAAGCTCAAAATGGAAGAGATTGTATATCAGATTCCTGATCCTTACAATGGACATCCAATAGGCGAAAATGAAATTTAAAACAAAACTGGAAGAAAACTTGAATAATGATCTAGACTGCTCCAGGCAGAGTCCAATTAAGGCGATGTGAATCGTGTAAATAAATGTGGGGAAAAATGAAAAAAGTTTAAAGATTGATGAAAAGAAACATCGGTGAAACTTACAATATCTTTAAAAAGAACAATCCACATACTTATTTAGGGAAATCCAAATTCTATTATTTTTGATCAATGTGAATACTAATTCATCTTTTAAATAAAGTATGCGCGTATATTTGTTGTAAAAATTTTGATCTTCGCCTCACCGGACAAAAAAACGCCATGAAATAGAATTATTCAGGTATAACGGATTCTTCGTAAAAAGTTGCTTTCTCTCGTAGTATGTTCTTCTCTGACTAATTAATGTAAGCTTGATGAATGCAAGAAATGTACAGGTGCTAACGGTATAATGACCGAATCATTGAACTGGTCACCTAAATATTTTTCCGAAGAGGTAACATTTGCCTTGCTGCATTTGTAGAAGAGCTTGCAGATTGTACTTCGAAAGCTAATATTTACATGCACGTGAAAAACATTCAGCGAAAGACTGTAAATGAAGGAAAGGAAAGAGTAAAAAAGACCTTGATCCTTTTTCTGCTGATTGGTAATTTTGCAGAGAACTTTACTGGATAAATGACCAAGTATCAATCTTTATTGCGGTTTTTTTTTGGAAATTCAAAACTGATTTCTTCGAAGAAGTTCCAATTATTACAGACGGTGCTGTCCCTTATTTCAAAACCCGTTATCAGTTTCAAGAAATGGCTGATTCATCATGTGACAAGAACTGGATTTCTTCTGCAACAGGTCACGGTCAAGGATCTTTCGACGGAATTGGTAGCCTTGTTAAGCACTATGCTACTTGCTATAATATGAAGGGATCTTATTTGTCTGCGTGTTTATCCTAAATTAGCACAAAATTGTAAATAATATAAAATGAAGATTGGTACTCCAATATGAGAGACATAAGAAAACACTTCATTCTCATCCCTCCAATTCTTTTCCATCTCTACCTTCAGTTCTCCTAATATCACTTGACCTATTTTTACAAATGAACTTGCTACACTTTTTCAGTTTCACTGAATACTTCTTTCTGTCCTCCTTCCTTTTTTTCAGCGCCTACTTTTTTCCATCTTCGATCCTTTTCCCTCTCATCCAACCCAATCGTCGCCGTTCTTCCTACTTTTAGAAGGTTAGAAATTAATATTTTTTAGTTTTGAAAATTTACCTATTTTGGTAAAACTTTCAGGTTCTTTGGTTACAAATTCAACTGCTTTGCTCAAAATTACTGGATCTTGGTTAAGGATTTTGCTGATTTGTTGAAAATATGTGTTTCTGATTTATTGTTACTGATTTTTTTTTAAGAAAAACAACTGAAAATACTAATTGTTAGTACAGTTTGCGCTGGAGTTTTCGTAGTTATGATAACACAAAAAGTAGTTGAAAAATCATGTTTTTATGGGACGTCAAATTTCGACTTACTTTCCGATAATTTTAGCAAAAAGGTTTTGTTTTTTTACACAACAAACCCATTCTACAAAGAGATTGCTTCATATGTCAATTTTTTTAGTTTGATGACCATTTTTGCAGAAAAAAATGCTGCTTGTAAAGATTGAAAAAAATTTCTTTAGGTTTCAAAATATACGTGGCATTATTATCAATATTTGCAGAGAAAAAGGTCGTAGATAATCTATTATTTCAGGCGAATTTTATTTATACATAAAAGGTAGGTCTGCGCAAATCGTTCCGAACCGAACTGATGTATAATTTAAGGCGCCTCGAGAAAAGTATCGAGAAAACTTTTATAATAATTTTGGGGTATTTTGACATTTAAAAAAGATATAAATACTACAAAATCATCGAGAAAACTATAATAATTTTGGGGTATTTTGACACTAAAAAGGTGTATAGACAACACGAAAATGGCCGAGAAATCTTTAATAATTTTAAGGGTATTTAGGTATAAAGAGTGTATAAAGAAGATGATGGGCCCGATAAAACTTTAATAACTTCATAGTGTTTCGGTATATAAAAATAGGTATGAAGAAGAGGAAACGGTCGAGAGAACTTGAACAAAACTAGGGTATTTCGGTACACAAAAAGGGGTATCGATAACAAAATCTGTACAATTATCATAAAAGGCTCAAGAAAGCTTTAATAATTTTGTGTATTTCGGTACTAAAAAGGGTATAGAAAAGATAAAAGTAATGAGAGAACTTAAAAAATTTTGGGGTTTTTTCGGCACTAAAAGAAGGTATATTTAATAAAAGAAAGGGATTGAAAAGATAAAGGTAACGAGAAGACTTAAATAATTTTGGGGTATTTCGGCACCAAAAAGGGGCATATATAATTTAAAAAAGGACGAGAAAGCTTGTATAATTTTCGGGTATTTCGGTACTAAAAAGGGTATATATAACACAAAAGGTCGAGACACTTGATTCGTGTTTGGTTATCCGGTAATACTTAATATAAAAGATAAATGTTCGATGAGACTTTATGATAATCTAAAAGCTTTCAGCATTCCGAAAAAAGGGTATCGAGAAATGAGGAGGGATCGGTAACACTTTATCACAATTCCAGGGTGTTTCGGCATGTAAAAAGAGAATCAAAGATAAGAACGGACCGGAAACACTGTATAACACTTCTTATAATTTCTAGGAAAATGAAGGGGGATCGGTAACATATTATACTAAACAATAAAAATATTAAGCAAATTAAAAAAATTCCAGAAAATTAAGGGGTGTCGGTAACACGTTATACTGAATTCATGAGACTTAAGAGGGGAATCGGTAACACATTATAACAAATTTCCAAATTCCGGAGGCTTGAGCGGGAGAACCAGTAACACATTATAAAAAATTAATAAATTCAGGAGGCTT
>NC_046660.1:12936773-12939013 GCF_010883055.1 Belonocnema kinseyi
TCACAATTCCAGGAAAATTAAGGGGAATCGATAACACATTATACTAAATAACTAAAGTATTACACCAATTCACAATTCCCAGAAAATTAAGGGGGGAATCGGTAACATGTTAAATTCGGCAATGAATTTTCGGTAATTCGGCACTCCGGATTGTTAAATAATTATTCAACCACACATAATTACACTTATTTGAATCAAGTAATGGATGATTTAACCAAAGAGTTAAGAGAATAAACACAAATAATACCACTGCAAAATATCCAGAGAAAGGCCTCTTGGCTAAATGATTAATGAAAAGGTTCCTACCTTAAATCACAAAATTAGGGAGGACAACACTACACTATGATCTGCTAAGGTTACCCCCACCATTGCATCCAGCGCGTTACCTCTCGCTTGCTTTTTCTCGCCTGGGATTATATCTTCGAAGGCTGGCGTACCTGAGATATTGAAGAATTCCCCGCAATAAAATTACGCTGTTGTCCCTTTTGGTTCCATTTTTAGAAATTTCCCATGGAGTTTATAACTCTAAAATTTAAAGATTATAAAAATCTTTCATAAATATGAAATTGATTCAACTTTTCATTTTCTACATTTTAGTATATTTCTTGGCTAAAAACTAATTTACTTAGTTCAAAATTAATTTCTGCCGAGAAAAACGTAACTAGTTTGTAGAGAATTGATAGTGTTTTGGTTGAAACTTAATCTTCTTGGATGAAAATTCAAGTTTTTAGTTAAAAATTAATTTGATTGCAAATTTAAATATTTTCAGTTTGAAAAATAGTTTTTTAAAAAAATTGATTTTTAGTTGAAAATTATATTATTTTATTACAAATTCGTGTATTAAAAAGTCTTGTTTCTTGGTAGAAGATTATTTTTCTCGGTGGAAACTTCACATAAATGTTTATATTACACTATTTCATTAAAAATTAAACTATTTTCTTGAATTGAAAATCTACATTTTTATTAAAAATTCATATTTAAGAAGATTTCAAAAGATTACCACAATTTTATCGAAAAATCAGAAACTTTTCAGTTATTTTTTTATATGGCTGCATTGATGAAGAGTTTATGGGAAAATTTTCAATGATTTTTTTCTTTCATAAATTATTTTTTACAGAATTCCTTAAATAGATAATAACAAAATATACTTAAGATTCTTGTAAATTTTTAAAATGATTTTTCATTAAAAAAAAAATTTTAAATGAATATTTAACAAGATTTTAAAACAAATTTTGATGTATAAATAATAATTAAACAATTATTAATATGTGGAATCTCAAAATGAAAAGGATTTAACTTCTGATTTGAAAAGTGTTCATGAAAAAAATGTAATCTTTAAGTTTTAATGCTTTAGACTGAAAATTGCTTAAAATGATATAATTAAAGAAATTCCAGGTTGTTCTCTTTGCGAATAAATTTTACAAAAATCAAACAGGTATTTGAAATATTCTTAAAATTTTCTATTTGAATCAAATTACGAATGTAAATTTTTCCTTTAAGTGGTTACTGAGGACTATAAAGTGAAAAAAAGATGAAAATATTAGAAAAAACTCCTAGTTTCTAGCATTATTCTAAGATAATATTTTTATAAATAATAAATTGTTTAAACAATTTTTTTTGTTTACGTGATTTGATTATAACCTCATTAGATTTTGAAATGGAAAATATTAGAAAAAACTTCGAGTTTCTACTATTATTCTAAGATAATATTGTTATAAATAATAAATTGTTTAAACAATTTTGTTTTTTGACATTACTTAATCATAAACACATTAGATTTTGAAGTGGAAAATATTTTTAAAAAACTTCGAGTTTCTAGCATTATTTCAAGATGCTATTGTTATAAATAATAAATTGTTTAAACAATTATGTTTGTTGACATGATTTAATTTCTAAAAGTTAATGCCTTTTCGTAACTGTTTGTAACTATTTTATTGAATATTGAACTTCTTTACGGAAAGCGTATATTTTGAATAAAAATGGAAATAAATTTTTGGTTGAAGATTCATCTACTTTGAGTGATGATTTAGCTTATTTATTAAAAATTGGTTCTTTTTTGACATATCCAGATGCTTTTGATTTGAATTAACAATATTTTTTTGCTTAAAATATCAACTATTACATTTGTCGTTGAGAACTTATCTTTTTTAGTAGAAAATTAAACTGCTTCTTTAAAAATTGAACTAATGTTGATTAATAAAGAACAGTAAGATTTCACCATACTTCATCGTCTAATGTTA
>NC_046660.1:12939113-12941892 GCF_010883055.1 Belonocnema kinseyi
GTGCCATTATTCATTCTCATTTTAATTTAGAAACCGATTTTTTTCTACGTATAACTGCTCCAAAATTTGTATTTGTTCATAAAATATTTGATTACAAACACTATTTACAATAATTTTTTTTTAATTTTTAAAATTATTTTTGTGATTAAACGTAATTCTTATATTAATATATGTACATTGAATCAACCTAGTACTAGTTGCACAATATTTTGAAATTCAAAGTAAGAAGGTTCATGAATTTCAAACGCAAAACGTTAAAAAAAAAGAATAATATGTAAAATAGTAACATTGGCCAATTTTTAAATTAGTACTGTGTAAATTTTATAAGTTTTAAATTCTGTTTGTGTGAAACTCAATTTCTTTAGAATCTTATATGGTAAAATTATTTTATTTCAAATTAAAAGCATTAATAGTTCCATCAATTTAAATTCACAGAAAATGTTTCGACGAAAATTATTACAGATTGACACATAAGAAATTGCATTCAAATTTCACTTTTAAAACGTTAAAAATGGTACAATTTACGAAGTTTTCAATTTCCAGTTTAAAGGTCTTCAAAAGATAATAAATTTAAATTCTAAGCTTTCCAAATTAGAGTAATATATAGACATTCTATGAATGAGCATTGCGAATACAAAGGGCTTATAAGTACAATGGATACAAATTTCAAAATCTCAGGTATACCCGCCTCTCATCCGGCGGCATCAACAGCCAAAAAATGTCTGCTCACAATGTAGACATTGCTAAAGATGATTATTTTTATGCGAGATTACCTATCCTTTCGTAGAATCTTGGTGGTAACCGCCTCGGTCTATCCTCACCAGGAACGTGCTTTGGATCTCAGATGACTAAAAGAAATGATTCATTCTATGCTTTATGAGTAGCCTCAGCCATTCTACTCCGGATGTCAGGAGGATCAGCGATAAAAGATATCCAGAAGTGGGGACTTAAGACGTGAAGATCTGCTGAAGGTAAAGATGGGGTTGGATCTAATCGATCGTTTTTGTCGATGGAGTAACTCTGCATGGTTCTCGCTCGAGACCGCGAAATTAGGAAATTTTACAAAATAAAAAAAAATTAAGACAGCCCTGATTTCTTAAATTTAGTGTTACAAACATTTAAAATATACTAACAAAACTATAAAATAAGGTACAAAAAAACAATAACTTAAAATAAAACAAAAGAGAGGAGTGCCGAATTTTATTAACCCTCAATACTACATTTTTAAACATTATTTCACAAATAGAATTTCTACAGCTACCGGGTTTCGAACCTACATCTTAATCCGAAACT
Organism: Belonocnema kinseyi; assembly: GCF_010883055.1. Classification (NCBI taxonomy): domain Eukaryota; kingdom Metazoa; phylum Arthropoda; class Insecta; order Hymenoptera; family Cynipidae; genus Belonocnema; species Belonocnema kinseyi. The sequence continues at coordinate 12,940,407 of NC_046660.1, forward strand.
ACCATCTAGCAGTCGGGAATCTTGACCATTACTTTATCGCTGAACCTAAAGAATTGAAAGTCAGTGAAAACCCCATCCTCATAAGTCACAGCTCAAAAAAAGAATAAATTAACTGCCAATGGAAACATAAATATATTTTTTTTTAAATCGATAATTCAAATCAGATATAATTTTTTGGACTTCGTAACCCTGAGCTAAAAACCTTATAGTTTAGGTCAGATGTTCATCCGTCATTCCCCCTTTGTACAAAAGAATATAAGCGTCAAAATTTGGCAAAGCAAAAGGGAATAAGCGCCAAAATTTAACACGGAAAAAATGCATAAACGACCATATTTTTTTCCAAACAATCTTTTCAAACCATGTTTTTAAAAAAAAATTTGTTGACCAATTTTTTTCAAACCATTTTTTTCGCGCCTTCTTTAACTTATTTTCTCACGTAATATTTTGTTTTTTGCGCGTTTTAGACCATTTTAAGACTTTTGATAATGACATAAAATGTTAGTTTTCTTACTTTTAATGTGTTTTAGACTATTTTACAGCGATTACGAATTACATAAACTAGTATATCTTTTAAACATTTGCAATTTATCAGAAAGATGAAAATTATAATATCTTTCTTAAAAAAAAACAGAGGAAATAATTGTTTTAGAAATATATGTATTTATAGTCTTTCGAAAATTTAGAACACATCAATCATATTTTTGAACATATTTTTTATATTTTTTCATTCGCAATCACCATGTTATGAGCCTTCAAGGCCCCCAAAAAGTATTGAATTGAAAGCCACATTAAAGTGTTTATTTAAAATATTTTTTCTGCTACATAGGTTTCGAATTTCTTATCTCATCTCTATGACATCTGTTTTCCATAGCATATGCAGTAGGTCCTCGAATTTTCGCTATCTTAAAAAAACATGTTTGGATTTTGAAGTTTACCAGTGCCAAATAATTGTTGTCCAGTCGGACTATAATTCAGGATTACTGAAACCTCACCTTTTGTATAAATTTGATTCTCTCCATTTTTAAACCATTTTTTTAAATCTAAAAAACTTGAAGAGTGTTTTCTCACTCAAAGAAAAAAACCTTCACGATACGATCACCAAAAAATAAAAGCAAGTTTTTCAAAACCAAAAAGATGTATATATATATTCAGTCAACCCTTAAATTCTCTTGTGTTTTCTGTAACAGTTTCGTGGTATCTCTTGAAGAGGCCTATCGCACATATACTCGGTTGGGGAAAAAGCCAAATAGAAAATTTTTAATTTTGTATAAATGCACTTTCTTAAAATTGTGCTTCGATGTGTAGTTACTAGGAAATCCAGAAATGTACTCAAATATAAGTAATTCATAGCAATTCATTATAATTTTACGATAAAAAAAAGATATTTTAAACCTACAAATTAAAAATAACGCTCAGATTTTGAACGGGGGGAAGGGGGGTAACTCTCTTTTTATTGTAAATTCAAAGATGTAGGTCTGAAATAAAC
>NC_046660.1:12941992-12952926 GCF_010883055.1 Belonocnema kinseyi
TGTGTGTCGTGGTAATAATTATTTGTTTAGTTTAGACTATAAGCAGCGTATTTTACATTACTCACCCAACGAGAAATTTGTAAATATACACACAGTCATTTCGAATAGATAGTCTAATAAAAAAACTGATAGCGTCGAATGCCGATTTGAAAGACTTTCAAATGGCCGAATTCGAATCGGTTTTCTTTGATTCGAACTGAGGGCGTCGAACGCCGAATCGAAAGACTTCCGAATTTCCCACTTCGAATCGTTTTTATTTTATTCGAACTAAGGGATTTCGATAATCGATTCAAAATTCTTTCGGACTGCCTAGTTCAATTCTGATTTTCTTCGACTTAAGCTGAGCTACCTCGGTTCGGATAAAACCGATTTGATTTGAATAATGAACAGGTCTAACAAATAGTTATTTCGAATCGGAAGTCGAATAAAAAAACTGAGGGCGTCGAATTCCGATTCGAAAAATTTTCGAATTTCAGAATTAGAATCGGGTTTTCATCGTTTCGACCTGAACGCCTCGAATGTCGATTCGAAAGAATTTCGAACTGCCCACTTCCAGTCGGTTTTCTTTCGATTCGAACTGAGGGCGTCGAATGCTGATTCGAAAGACTTTCAAATTGCCTAATTCGAATCGGTTTTATTCGATTATAACTGAGGGGGTTGAATGCCGTTTCAAACGACTTTTGAATTCCACACTTTGAATCGTTTTTGATTCAAACAAAAGATTTCGAATATCGATTCGAAAGGCTTTCGAACTGCCTAGTTCAATTCGGATTTTTTTCGACTGAAACTCAGCTACGTAGGTTCGGAAAAAAACCGATTCAATTTGAATAATACACACGTCTAATAAAAGGCTTACCTAAAAACTATATCTATCCTAAAAATGTCTTTATACATTGCTAAAATATATCAGATTCTCTAGATGAAATAATAAATGGATACGTTTACTTAAAAAAAATTATCACAGTTTCTCAAGGTAATATAAATAAACACGTGCAAGATTTTAACTTCTCATACGTTGATAAGTTAATACTAATAAAAAAATTTCCATTCCATCTAGCCACACAACAACCTTTTCACGCGATTTATTTCCAAGGCTGTCATCAGAAGTTTACGTTAAATAGTTTTTTCCTAAGTTATGAAAAATGTGGACCTTTTATACATTGATCTTAACGCAGAACATCATTATTAATTATTTTGGTAAGTAAATAATGAATAAAAATTATTTTTTTATTTTTTACAATATCTTCGAATATTCATTGCACTGAAAAAAAGTTGTTCTTGAATTTAGTCAATATTACTTGATTCAAGTTAATCGCAGGTACGAATGGGGACGATAGAATATGAGTGTGTCTAAGAATATGTAGTATCGGAGCAATAGACTAGTCCCTAACCTAAACTACCCAAACTCGTGTGTCCTAACCACGCGCTCAACCGACTTGGCTGATTCCCAAGGTGAATCCAAACCGGCTATTCGAAGTTCGTAAATACACACATTTCCTCACGATGCATCCATACTAATAAAAGGAGAAGGTCAGGTTTGTTTGCCCATGCCAAGCGAAGAACAAATTGTTCTGTCAGCGTTCAATGGAGATCCGTTTGCTATATTTACAAGAAATTATACAATTCTTCGTGGAATACATGCAATGAGAAATCGTGTATTGGATATTCAGATTGAAAAGCGGGTAAAAATAAACATGGAAAGAGGCGCGATCAAAGAAATGACCCCAACAGAAATTGGGGAAGCTCCTTTAGGTAGAGGTCGCCTAATATCATTAAATTTTAAAATAATGAATGTAAGGTACTCTAACGCAGAACATCATTTTCATGATTGAAGAATGTGAAAATGAAATTTAATATTGTTAGTGATCATAGAAGGATCGAAATATTTTAAGTAGCTTGAATTCATGATAATTTTTTAATGAACGTTTATATAGATACATTGGCTTTTATGTAATTTAAATCAATTTTGATTTTAACATGAATCCTTGTCTTAATTTTAACCTTCATCCTAATCCGAATCCCATTCCAAATCTTAAGTCTGGTTCTTATCATAACCCTAACCCTTATAATTCTAATTTTAATTTTGATTCCAATGCCGATTTTAATTCCAATTTCGGCAATTAATTGTCAGGGTTCGCCTTGTTTTGAGATATATTATAATGAAAATTTACCGACTTCAGAGTTATTATATAAAGGAAAGTAACTTCTGCTGGGCCGGAATTAATCATAATACTGTCGCCATTAAATAGAAAATGGTAGTAAACGAATATAGTTTAGAAAAAAAGGTTAAACGACCGCTACAGGGTCCCAATAGAAGCAACTATTTCTAAGACATTCTTTTAAATGCTCAATGAATGAATGTACTTTAAGTGCCATGGGAACGGTTGTTGCCTTGAATAGTGTCTTAAGAATTTTTAAACATTTGTAAATTGCTTCTCATCGCAATTTTATTTTAGAAAAATTACGCATGTGAAAAAGAAGATTAAAGTTTATGTTACTGGAGTTAAATATTTTAGAAATCACGTCGCAGTCTCCTTGAAATGTTTGTTCTTTTACCTATTGACGCTGCTTTGATACATCAGAACTATGTATTTATCCAAGACATAGCCAAAATATAGAAAAGATGTTTTTGTAAGTTTCACCCCTGGTTGCGAGCGAGAGATTTGTAGTATTAAGTCGAAATTGTTCGTCTTCAAGCGTAACTCAAGGTAGCATTTATTTTTTGTGTATCAATAATTTAGTTTCATTGAAACAATTATGTTCTTTGGATGGCAAACATAATATTTTATCAATCTCTTTTCTATCGTCAAATGTTCACTAGATACTTGTAGAAAATCCCAGCTTTAATCTTTATACGAAAAATGTTGTATGCTTGTAGTCATTAAGACTGACAGGATGAGAATTTTGAATGAGCAGATAATTCATTACAAAATTACAAGTTCTATCCGCGGTAAAATTTTAATCTCTAGTAAGACTTCAACTTCTCGTTTTAAGACTGCTAGCGAGAAAAATCCGTCCTGAAGACGAACAAAAGGTTCCTGGATGGATGAAAATCTATTTTTTAGCCTTGATTTTAAATAATAATTAATAATAGTCACTGTTTCTGTGTAAAATTCTTTGTAAAATGGTAAAAAGTTTCAGAGCGTTGATATCAAGATCTAATTAATATCCAGTCTCAAAGCGCTTGCAACGTTGCAAACTATCACACGATCAGTACGTAGGTTTTTTATGCCTGAGAGCCTGTTTCGAGGTGATTGCAATGTTTCAAACAATCTATTATCATTATGATTGCCATGCGTGGAGAGCCTGTCTCGGGACGTTTGCAAAATTTTGGACAATCGCGCAGTCAGTAAGCACGTTTGTGATGCCTGAGACCCGATTTCGAGGCGTTTGTAATGTTGCAAACATTCCATTAGCAGAACAATAGAATAACAATCAAACAATCACACAGTCAGTTTTGAAGGACCAAAATGTTACCTAATTATTTGCGGTCTGGCGTGGTGCAGCGAAGGAATCACGTCCGGTCCATTGGAAGTTGATCAAATAAAGCAAGAGATCAGCTTCTAAATACTCTATCGAAGTAATCTATTAAGCTGTGTTTGAGTCGATCCAACAAATGCCTTTATACCAAAAAAATGTTTTGTTTGTTTTTTAAAAATTAGAAGAGATGTAGCCTCGGAAGCTATGACCACAATCGTTTACAAACGATTAATCTAGACGCAACCGGAAGGCATACGTCGTCCGACTCGTCACTTCCGAACAACACCAGAAGATGATCGACTCGGGAAAGTCACTCAACGAAACCGCAAGCAAAATAAATACTAACTCCACATTGAAATACTAAAATATTCAATGATCTCCAATAGAACACTTTATTCAAACTGGTTTAAGAATTGGAATTACTACACTCGCCAGAAACAAGGTTGACACTAAACTCGTAGGAAAAAGGGTCCGAGTCTGCTCAAGAAAGAGATATCACGCGGCTACCTGAGTATCGACTTTAGCGAAAAAGCTACCGTTTGAAACTCAAAACAGAGGGAAAATTTTAAGAAGAATAAGCATTAATTGAAAACTCTTTTTGGCAATAATGAATAAACCGAAGGTCACTTAAAAGAAACATAATAAAATAAAATAAATTATCAACAATTTTTTAGGCGGTTTGCATTTTTATTCGAGAATCTCAACAGTTTTAAGAATTTCAAATGCTGCATTCTTTCATTGAAACCAACTAATGAAATGTAAATCTCTGAGAATTACAACCTCGACGTCTGTAATCTATGAGATAACGATCGTATGATATATGTATTCTACAATTTAATAAGCAACTATATTATTTCTTAGTTGCATCGTTTATTAAAATTTTCAATAATACATTAGTCAGTTTCTTCTCTTGTTAGAAAATGTGAAGATTGTTTCCACTCTCTTTTTATTTTTGAAGGTTATCCTTAATTTTAACGATGAGTATAATAATAAATTACATTTATAATTCTAAGTACATTTTGTTAATGCTATAAGAAAATATGAGTTTGAACGATTTATTCTACATTTCATCTCCAGTGCTATCATCTGTCAAACTTTATTTGAATTTGTCCAAAATGAGTACGCATTTAAGCTAAATTTATTACGGTAGAATCCAGAATGCGTGTGTTAAAAATAAGAATGAAATTTCGATGGTGTATCTTTTGATAGAAAATCCGTGCCATGAAGGACAGTCCCAACTATAAACCTATTTTTGATAAACAAATGTCTAAGAGATTATGAAAATTACTCATACAGTCATTTGCGAAGCTTTTCACTCAATTTTGTACTTTGAATGGTTTTTTAGGACAATGCAAAACAGGTTTTTTATTGCAGAAAATACATGTTTTCAACTTTATCAGGACTGCTCTCGAACATTACCTTTTCTTAGCAAGATCTCCAGTTCTCTGACCCATTATTTTAATCCAAATAAAAATTATATTTGAATTTTTTGTAGAGTTTGACTATATGTCACAAAAATTCATATTTATTTTTTGCAGGATTTGCAGGCTTAGTAAAAATGATTTTTGTTGGTAAAAATTGTTAGTATATGGTTCAAAACTACAATTTTTAAATAAGAGTTTAATCATTTTTTAAAAGCAACTTGTTTCAAGTGAAGACCCAACTTCTTGCTGAGAATTTATCTTTTGTCGTTGAAAAATTGAACTTGGCGGTTGAAAGATAAACAAACTGTAAATTTAATTATTTTATTTTGTATCGAAATGTAACATTTTTTAATGTTTTTAAAAATTTTCAATTGAAGTTTAATCTTTTAACTCTAAGGGCACTAAAAATGGAAGAAAAGTCCAGAATTACACCAAAAACAAAAGGATTATCACGTTGGGTGTTTTGGAGTGCTAAAAACTTTAATAATCAAAACTATCTAAAAAATTAAAACTATACAAATATATAGTTATAAAACAATGTTTCATCAATAGTTTTCTTAGTTTGAACAATTATTTTGTATAAAAAATGCTGCGGAACAGAATGAAAAAAAACATATCTCTAATAATTTTTAATCTACGTGATAAATTATGATTCTTTTTGAAAACAAGACCTCAGACTAATTGTAGTAGCATATCATAATACGCTTGCCTGAAAAATATTTGTCAAAGAATGATTTCATATTTACCCTTCATAAGTATTGTTGAAATTCCTTAGCTTCTCAAGGTAAAATATTTGCACGCATGTTTCATTTGACTTCTATTGAATTGATGAGTTGATACTAACTAAAATTTTTTGTATCTCAAAGTCTTACCATATAACAGCTACGAGATTTAAATGCCAGGCTCCTTTCAAATTCTGCGGTAATCAGTTTTCCCTATATTCCGAAGAAAATGAGGGCACTTATTACTTTGGTTTTAACTCTGGACGTCATTCTTGATTTAATTGGTAGGTTGAATGAAATTAATTTCCTTTTTATCACACCGCTATCATACCGGTCTGATAAAAAATAATGTGTGACTCGTATAGAAAATGTAATTGGATTGAATGGAATTGGATTGGATGGAATTGGATTGGAATGAACTGCAGTGGAGCGTACTGGAATAAATGAAATAAGATTGGAATGGATTGGAGTGAATTGGATTAGTCAGAATTGGAATGAAATAGATTGAATTAGAGTTCATTGGCATGGATTAGATTAAAGTAGATTTAAATTAATTGGATTAGAGTGGATGGTAATGAGTTGTATAGAACCTGTCTAGACTGGATTAGAGTGGATTAAATTGTATCGGAATGAATTGATGTGGATTAGAGTGAATTGGAGTTCATTAGATATAAAAGAATTATATTAAAATAGGGAGGAATGGATTGGTGTACACTGGATTTAATTGGAGAGAATGTGTGGGATTTGATTGTGAGGGTTAAAACAGTGGGTTAAACTTGGGGTGTATTGGATTTGAGTAAATGGGAATGGATATGAATGAATTAAATTTATATGGGATAGATAGGATTATAATGCATTTGCGTGAATCGGAATGGATTTTGATTGAGCTGGGTATTATAAAAGTGGATTGGATTTAAATATATTTGATTGGAATTGATTTACCCATTTGGGATCTGGTTGAATTAGAGAGAATTGAATTGGAATAGACATGAATCAATTTGATTGAAACAGATTGAAGTGGATTAGAATGCATTTAATTGAAGTGGATTGTAATGAATTGAATTCAAATGGATTGGGGTGTGTTCAAATGAAATGAACTAGACTGGCGTGAAGTGTATTGAAGTAGATTGAATTTGATTAGAATATATTGCAATGGATTGGAGTGGTTTCGGCTAAAATTAATTGAAATGGAATTAAATTAATATGATTAAAATAGATTGCAGTCAATTACATTGGAATGGATTCAAGTTGTTTTTTGTTAAATATGGGTTGAAATGAATTGAATTAGATTAGAGTAGATTGGATCTGGATGGTTTAGATTAAAGTAAGGTGGATTGGAATGAACTGGATTGAAATTGATTGGAGTGGGTAAGGTGGGATATGATTCGAGTGTATTTTTTTGGATGGATTGTACTCGAATGTAATGGATTTGAGTGTAATAAATTGATTTGGACCTTGTAAATTCTTTATTAGTTCTTTTTCCAAAAAAACAATGTTTAATATTAATTTTTAATTTCAATAAAGGTAAAATAGAATATATGTGTAATTGTTCTGCTTTTTTACATTAAACTTATCACTTGCACAATCGTCATATTTTAGAGGATACATAACCGATCTACATGTTTGACAATAGCCTTCTATGATTGTGTAAATAAAGTCGATAATATCACACAATCGTGTTCTTCAAATAAAGCCTTTATAATTTTATAATTATATAGGAAAAACTTTATTTACAGTCAATGTCTTTTTTCTCTTTTCACAGAAATATCATCAGGTGTGCCATCCGAAACAAAGGATTTTCTGAAAAATTTTGGCAACAGTAGCGAAAATGTAAATCATCAAGTTAACTCTAGTACGTATAAAATTTAATAATGAAAGGGTTATTAATTAACATGTTAAAACCAAATAATAATATTCAGGGTAGATAATATTTTTCTTACAAGGAAACTTGGATCCGGTGTTTTGATAAAATTTGTAGAGGCGTCATATTGAAACAGGTGACTGCCTTTTATTTAGCAAAACAATTGTCTTTGCTAAAGCACACCATATTCTTGCAAGAAAACATAAAGAAGCTCTGGTGATCTGGCGTATAATTTATAATTATTATCAGTAAAGTTCACTACACTATTTTTTGAAGCACTAATAAAATTAGTTTGCCACTATCACTTTCGTAGTCAGTTAAACAAATTACATGAGTGTACGCAAATTCAAATTGATTAGAGGTACTTTTTGGAACTGTATCAAAAGTATGTTGAACCTGAGTTTTAGCAGAATTTACGAAAAGTTAATTCACATAAACTTAATTTCAAATTGAGGAATTGGAATTTATTGTACCAAAACCGTTATAATAAGTGGCTAAGACATTATTTGATCAACCAGAATAAAAAATGTATTATTTATTTTATATTCAATTAATATAAATAAATATTTTTAAGCTAGTCAGATTGCCCATTAGTGGGACACGCATTTTGGGGTATATTCTTAAGTAGGACACCAAAGAAACCGATACTGGGACAAGGAAAATCAAATGGGTCTTATCAAAATAAAATGGCACAATTTAGTTATAATTATAGAATAAGTTAAGAAGCAAAAATGAATTATGATTACCGTTCAATTGATCACACAGGCCGACAAGCTCTTGACCCAGAAACCAGAATATACATTTTCGAAGGTTTTTTGTATGCTGAACCTGAATCTGAGGCCCATATTTCTCAATTGCCTTTGGTTTCTGAGATATCCTAACCTAAAATTGCAAAAACAGCCATTTTTGCCTATTTTTAAGGTTCTGTAGATCATTCTTATCTCTAGGGAGGTTAGCTGATTAACGTAATAAGAATTTTCGTTTGTAAGCATCATCCTCTGCGCTTCCATTTACATAATTTTACTAAGATGTATACAGGATTTTGATACAGTCTATTTTGCGTAGGACTTTGAGGAATTCCATTGAATTTTGAAAGATACAATAGCATTTCAAAGGAAAATATTTAATTGTAAACGATTCTATTGAATTTTCAGGAATTACATGAGATCGCTGTGGATTGTTACCTTAGTTACTTCGGTGCTTTTCTTGTTGAAAAAGTGGTATATATTCGACCTGAAAATTGTCAGGGTTTCTTCACATTAAATTGATAATTGGACGTTAAAAAAGGATTTTAAATTTGATTTTTATCCCATTTCAGTTTCTCAAATTTTAATTCATCTGACTTGGATTGGAGTTCATTTCTATGTCAGTTTTGTTTCTCACTGGTTTGTTTTTTGAGCTATAACTTGATTCTCGGCTGTTAATTCTTACGTCTCAAGGAGAGAGCATCGTGATTGCGAAAAAATGAAAAATGAAACAAATAAAAAGAGACGGAAGGGGATTTATTTGGCTGTCTTCTTATTTTTCTTTTTTATAGTTTTCCAAAGGGAAAACAAATTCTTTTTTCTTTTTTAGGCGGACAAAGAAAGAAAAAACTTTTTTGTCAGAATGCAATGGGAACTTTTCATGGTGGTTGTCCAAATTTTGTCGCTAGGTTCTTGGTTTTATTTTCAGGAATTATTCACACTAGCTTGATTATTGGAAGTAAAAAAGGATTTAAAATTTGATTTTTATTTCGTTCGAGACTCTTAATCTTTAAGAAATGTAAGATTTGCTTCTTGCTCTTCTTTGGATAATGTTTTGATTCCTCCTCAAAACACAATGACAATTCAATTCTCTGCCTCTTGTTGCAGCTTCTACTGTTCCTAGTGTTCCTTCTAGCCGAACTTCTAATTCTCCAGAAACGTCTTCTCCTGCTGCTGCAGCTAATTCTCAGGGTTCTCTGGTCAGATCCTATTCTTCCAAAAGGTCTCCTCCTGCTGCTGGATCTTGTTCTCAGGGTTCTCTGGTCAGGACTTCTTCTAATGTCAGGAGTTCCTATCCTGCCGAACCTTCTCTTCGTGCCAGGTCTAGGTCTCCTCCTCCTGGTCATTCATTTGCATATCTACTTAAGCATCACCTTATACAACTTAGATTTGTTCGGCTTATTCCCAATACAAATCCGACCCGGCAATTCGAAGTTCGTGAATACACTTTTCCTCGCGATGCACCAATCAAAGTCAAAGGAGATCGTCGGGTTCTTTTACCCATGCCAACCGAAAAGCAAACTGTATTGTCAACGTCTGATGGATACATCTTTGCAATATTGGAGAGGAATTATACGGTGCTGCGTGGAATATATGGAGTAAGATGTAAGCTAGAAAATTTGACAGAAAAAAGAGTAAAAATTAACATGAACAGCGGCGTGGTCACAGATATAACTTCAGAAGAAATGGAGGAATGTCCATTAGGCAGGAGTCGCCCAATCTCAAAAAATTTTAAAATAATAGATGTAAGCAACTCATCCCCTAAATAATAGTAACTCTTGAAGAAATGTAAAATATTATGTAATATTGTTTCTGATTATATTAGAAACAAGATAAAACAAAGAGCTTCTTACTTTGATTGCCTGATTATCAAATTTAAATAAATCCTCAAATATAAAGTACTATTAAATAGCAAACTGTAACATTTAGGTTAATTTGGAATACATACGATTTTTCTATTTAAAACGCAAAACCCGGATTCAATGGAGTTTTCCATGCGGACAATAAATCGCTATCGCAGATACTAGGTTAAATGTGGTAAAATGATAATTTTTTATTTAATAATCAATCGTCAGTGCTAAAATTAAAAAAAACAAGGGTCATTACGATTAAGGCATTGGATAATAAATCATCACATGATGATCCGTAGTTGAAATTAGCGGAGCCTATAGCGTTCCTCGTTTGCGAAAACGAAATCTCTGCTCATTAGAATTTTCTAAACAGTTCTAAAAATAGATATTTTCGCAAAATTAGAACCAAAATCACGCATCGTTGAGATATGATTTGCGTCAGAACAAGTAACTATTGCTATTTTTCAAGAAATAAATTTAAGGAGTTGTTCTCAATGTGCAATCGTGAATTTAGACTGAGACGTTTGATTTCTTTGAATTTTGATTTAGTGTATAGTCATATTTTTTATCTGGTATTTTACTTTTTTCGCGCTATACTAGAGGTTCACATTTAATCGTCTTGCTGCCAAAAGTGTGAGAGAATCCATTTTTGCAATCTGAAATGTCACAATAAACATCTGCGAACATGGGGAAAGAATAATTCTACTAGGAGACATGAACGGACATGAACGGACATGAACGGTTGGGGAACAAGGGTCTTGAGGGGTCCTGAATGCAATACTGACCATTACCTTCTGATCTCAAAAATTAACTTAGGTCGGGGTTGGAGGAAAAAGAGGCCCAAGAAAGCA
>NC_046660.1:12953026-12957071 GCF_010883055.1 Belonocnema kinseyi
GCATGAAAAAATGCATGGACATAAAAGAAGCTAGAGAAGTATGCCAGGACAGGAAAGTATGGCGGAAAATAGTTAATAAAAAGAGTGTTAGTAGAGTGAACGGCGCCTGAAACAAAGACCTTTTTTATTAATGGACCCAAGTGGGGAACCTTACACAACGGCTTCGTGAGGCTCTTCGCTTGGGGTGATTGCTAGAGAGATTGATCAGCAACCTGGGTCGGAGCAGTGTTGCGGAACGAACGTGTTATTTACTTAGATAGCACGAGAATTCTGGATCAATCTGAAAAATCTCTATCCCTTCCACACACTACTCCTTTCCCCTTCCGAGTGAGTCACGCCTACCCCGAAAGGGAAATGGCTTAATGGTGTAATAATAATGTTTTGTTTTCAAATTAATTCATGTCAGCCATTCATCTCACAACTATCAGCCGCTATTTGTACCATTGAAGCACTTTACACATGGAATAATTTTCAAGTGAGAACAGAGCGACAATTGCAATATTCTTGAATCCCAATCGCAACGAGATCATTACAAAGATTAATGAATAAGTACCTACTCCCTATTGCCTATTATCTAGTACTTATTTCCTATTACCTAGTACCTATTACCTCAATGAATTCTATCTCATGAATCATGCTTCCTCATGTAACACATGATTTTTAATCAAAACTAGGTTCTATTGCAAAGCCAACTGAATACAAGTATAGGATAATATAAAAAATAAAAAAGGTAACGATAAAAAAATCCGTTACAGGATTTGAAATCGGAATAATGTGGCATTCACAGATATTCTGAAATTCTGAGCTTAATTGTTATTTCTCAATGTTTATAGGTTTCAATATTCCTTTAAAATTGCTGTACTTATAATTTTTATTGTGTATTATTTAGAATAGTGTCTTTTCAAATGCTTTTTTAAATTAATTTTTTATATTCTGAGAAGATATAATTAAAGATGCTTTAAGTTTAAAAGGGTAAAAATAAAAAATGTGGATGAACTTAAATATTAAAAGTCGGGTGTTCCATTCTAAACCTTCTAAATATAAAAAATATCAAATCTGAATTATTGAGATTATTTCACTTTTAATTTCAAGACTTTTTTTTAGACTTTTATGATTAATAGTAAAATCTCACTCGCTGGCAAAGATTCAAGTTTAAGGGTAGAAACTGCCCCTCGCATCTCAGGGGTGGTTTTCGCATTTAAATAAGAATCCGTTGAGTGACTTTAAAGTTAAAATACTTAATAGGTATTTTTGATGGCGCTGAATCCAAACTTAAGGTCAAAAGTGCCAAATTCAAGATGGCGGTCTAAAAATATTGCCTACACTTCAAGCGTAAAGGGTGTTTTTTATTTTTAAACTGGAATCAATATTGTGATTTAAAAGCCAAACAGTTTTTAAGGGATTTTTTGTATTGCTGAATTCTAATTTGAGATCAAAATCACCAAATTCAAGATGGCGGATCTACAATGGCGCCTCCCTATATGTCATAGGAGTGTTGCTTTACTTAAACTAGGATTAGTCGAGTGATTCGGATACTACAATTCTTCAAAAGAGTTTTCAACGTTGTGGAATTAAAATTTAAGGTCAACATTGAGCAACTCAAAATGTCAACATTTTCATATATAATTAAATTTCATTTCAAACGATTTTAAGTCGAGATTGATCAGTGTCAATAAATTCGCGCCGTGCTCTTCGCTGAACCCAGGGATAATCATCGAGGAGGTGACAAGTTTTCCCACTTTTTCTTTTTTTCCTTTTTTTTCTTTTTTTCACGTTTTCTTCGATTGAAGAAAAAAAATGTATTTCAATCATTAATGTCTGCCAAAAATGACGTTTTATTTTATATTCAAACATCTTTAAAGTCCTGGAGATTGTCAAGGTAAAATAAACCATAAATTCGCGAAGGTTAAACTTCTACTAAATTGACAAGGTGACAATAATTGAAACTCGGTATTTCACAAAGGCCCGGAACAATACATATACACGATTCATTTTCCAGTCTGCTTTCAGAATTCTTCGTTAATCAGTTCTACACACATTTTGAAATATGAAAACCCTGTATATTCTGGCCTTCACCCTGGACGTCATTTTCAGTTTAATTGGTAAATTAAGAATAAATTAATATAATTCTTTTATGTTTTTTTATAAAAGGTGTGTTGAAACGTTTATTAGATATTCGTGCATGTAAAATACTATATGCTTTCGAGAATGATTAGCAATTATTATTATTATTTATAATAATTCTTGGCCACTTAAGTATAATTATTTAACCCAACTGTGCAGGTTCATACCGGACCCATACTAAACGATTTAGGTCCCCACATCTTTTGAAAACCAAAAATTCCGATCCGTTTTTTAAAGTAAGGTTAAATAGAGTAAATTTATTTTTTTATCATTGAAGTACTCACGGGTACATACTTCATATCAGTGAAGGTGACGTAACTGGTAAACAGGTTTCGCAACACCTTACTATCATTGCGTAAATACAGTTGAAAATATTATAGAATCGCTTTCTCTAATCAAAATCATTACTATTATATGTATGTTTCTAATTATTTAAAAAAATCTAAAAAATTCGAATACATTTTAGTACTATTTCGCAAACTTTCATTGCATAATTTATGTTGATATTTAAGCATAACGTACATTCGAAAAGATATGAATGACCCTTGTAATAGATAGATAGAGAAAAAATTTTATTTGTGATAAATGAGTATTGTTTACAAATGTGTCAAGAAAAAGTTACACGTAGTAAAATGAAAGAAAGAGACTACATTAGAAGTTTTTTTTATTGTGAACACTTAAATTTATAAAATTTATAAAAGCGAGAGCTCATAGCAAATAATAGTAACATGGATATAGTTTAAAAATAAGCCATTGCAAGTTGCTGATTGCCTTTGTTATCGTTACTCATTTATAATAAATATCTCAACCAAAACGCATTTGCAAAAATAAATCGTTCAGGTGCTTAATGTTTTCTATGCGCAAAAGGTTTTCCAGGTTCCTTGTATCGCTCTGTTCACTCCCTATTTACTGTCGGACGCACGAAACAGTCTGGGGTATTTTTCGGCCAGCAAATGCAAGTTTTGGAAAAAGGCATTTGAATACGATTTAAATGTTGTAAATATCACAGATACCATAATTTTGAAACATTGAAGACTCTTGCGTTCAGTGTGCTACTCAGAAGAGTATTAAGAGCAGACCAGGAGTAATTATTTCTCTTATATCGAATATTTCGCACTCTGCCAGTAGCCATAAGACCCTTCGAGTTGAAAAAATCTACTGCCATTTTAAACTTTCCTGTCGAGGAGAGCAGAACACTTAAGTAAATGTATGCTGATATCGTGTCATGAGCGAACTAATCAAACTAAATCATCGGCAAAAAGCAATAATAATATTTTAGTTTGTAGGTCCAAACATAAACCTTGCATTTTCTCTCGTCGCAGAAACCAATACTATCCGTCAGAAACAAAATAAACAGTATTGGGCTGAAACGTTCATTCTCAAGAACCCCTTCAGTAATGTCTGTATGATTTCATCTATGTTCTCCAATTTGAACTCGAAACTTCGCATTACAATACACATTTTTTATTCTTCTTCGAATATTTTCGCTGACACCAAAGTTCAATAGTTTGTGCTATATTTTTCTATTTTCTGCTGACAATGAGTCAAATGCTATTTTGAAATCAACAAAGACACAAAAAATATAGTCTTTTTTTGTCTGCAGATTTACATTAATTACAGTAGACAGAATGAATAATTTATTTACGAAACCTCGCGTAGACTCAAAACCGGCTTGTTCTCCTGGAATAATGTGACAAGTCTCAGCCCACTTGTTTGTCAAGAATTTTGTTAAACGTATTGAGTACATAATGCACTCATTCGGGTGAAAAATTATTTAAGAATTCTTTAGATATTTAATCCGGGCTAGTTGCCTTATTGTTTTCACTACAGTCTGTCAAGTTAAAGCGTGGGTGGCTTTACTCGCAGTCGGTAAGGTGTATCGACATGATTTTGGTGTCAAAATATTAAGAAGAGCTCCCTC
>NC_046660.1:12957171-12967979 GCF_010883055.1 Belonocnema kinseyi
CCAATTTGTCGGACACTTTTCCTGTCGAACCACGATTTGGGAAGTCATCAACATTTTTGTTCTCTTTATACCGCTTTACCCACTTGCTGACGAACGACGATGTTTTTTCCATGTACTTTGCAGCTTGATTGTGAGACAATTTGGGACCTGTTGGGTGGGAACAAAGGAACACAGCCTCGAAGCGCGAAGCGTATACGGAACTCATTTTTTGTAACGTGGTAACTAGATGAGAATTGAAAGCAAACTGAATGTTAAATCAAAAAGCATGAAAGAGGGAGCTCTTCTTAATATTTTGACACCAAAATCATGTCGATACACCTTACCGACTGCGAGTAAAGCCACCTACGCTTTAACTTGACAGACTGTATAAGAGAGAACCTGATTCAGTTCAGTGAGCGTGAAATCACAATCCAAAAACGGGTGCCTGAAAGAAGTAAGGGTGGATCATTCGAGAATTTTCTTGGAGTACACCCCCTGATAAAACTACACCCAGGAATTGAAACTAATTTTGTTACTGCAAGATCCTTTAAAATAAAATAACTTGCCTCACACACAGAATTGACCGCAGACTTCCTTATTTGAAAGTTACAATTTATCTTTGTAACAAATTTGACATTTTACATGTTTGACCTGTGTGCGCTACCTATGATTGCGATTTTTAGATTATCATATATACGGTCCACATTTTCACTATTAAAATACAGACACTGAAATCAGCGAAACACTTGAAATTATTAGCAGTTTTCAATAATCGCAATCCAAATACACCAACTCCATTGCAGTATAAAAGCCTCTGTTTAACTTAAAAACCAAATTTCACCGGAGCGATGTAAAACGTTACCGACCCTCTCGACGCCTCGCGCGGATCTGATTACCCTTTTAATATACTTTATGCATTTTTATTATTATAAATTCCTAAATATTTTCTATCTTTTTACAGAAATCTCATCAGGTATGCAGCCCAAGACTAGGGACTTTCTGAAAAACTTTGGGAAGAGTAGTAAAGATTTGATTCATCAAGGTAATCCGCGTATAAAAAAAAATTGCTAACAGAATATATAGTTATGTAAAAAACAAATCAAAGTCATATTTTTTAATTGAGCACCTTTTTCTAGACTCCTTTAGCAAGAGCTTCAAAATAATTATTTTCTCGCAGATTCTACTGTCTAGACAAAATATTACAGAAAAATTACTATAACCTTGTCATGATTTTCACAGGATGAATTTCTTATAATATTTTCCACAATATAGGAAATTACTTAATAATTATCATCATGTAGAGAAGTATCATAAGATAATCAGCACTGAATGAATTTTACATAAACATTGAAGGAACGAATGTGAAAAGTAGAAAAACGAACAAAAAGCGGTTCATTGCAGACCCCTAAAATCATCGAAATACTTGGAGATTTTGTAAAACCCCTTACTTCTCCTGCAATTTTTCGAAATTTCTTTAAAGGATTATTTTATCAGTTTTCATGGTATTAGAAAGGTTGAAAATGATAGAATGGGATTGGAAAGGATTAAATGAAATTGTAAAATATTGAACAAAATTAAAAACTATTGCATCGGAATTTAAAGGACTGCAAAAGATGTTAACCTACCGGCGGGCGAGTGGCCTCACTCAGTACGGGAAGTCCAGTATTTTAAAATTAGGAGGCATTAACATGGCATTAATAGACACCATAATGGATCGCATGAGATAAAAAATAATTGTCTCGGATTTGAAAGGATTACTCAGTGATATCTGTTTAGTTTTATTCAGTGATATTTATTTAGTGATATCTCGGTGAAAGGATTACATGATATTTAAAAAGTTTCCGTGAAATTGTAAAAGATTTTACAGAATCGCATGTGATGTTGGAGAATTGTATTGCATTTTAAAAGATTGCATGGGATTGTGAAGGAAATCATGAGATTTTAAAATATTTCATGGAATTATAAAGAATTTTAGGGGATAGAAAAGGATTGTTACTTTGGTAAAATTGGTGCTTTCCTTTCTGAAAAGGAGATTGGCATTTGAACCATGGAGGAATGTGATAATTACTAATTGCCCTTCTTTATATAATGCTTCGCTTCCTGTTAAAGAAATGAGATTTCGTATGAGGGTTAATAAAATATATGGTAAAGGACTTTTTCGCGGTGGAGGTGATAAGATGATGTTCTGTAGTGGGACCCTAGCTCAAAAGCTGTGTCAAGTTAGCATGGAAGTCTGCAAGAAAATGACTGAGAATGAAGTTCATTCGTCCGTTGCGAAATGGATTATAATAAAATTCATAATAAAATATGCGGATCATTTTAGGTAAAATTCTCAGAAGATTTTGTAAACAGTTAGGGGAATCCACTCTCTCAAATGCATCTCTTGCATCATCATCATCGCTGAAATTGCTGCTAACCTTAAAATAAGTTATGGCGGGATACAAAATATCATCGTCAAACATATATTTAGGCTGCTAATTAGAAGAAAAGAAGACGCCAATCCCTTAAGCACCCTAATTTAAATGCTTGAAATGCCTAAAATGCCCGTTTTCTTTTTAGAAAGAGGGCATACACAATAAAAAATTAATTCTTGGTATCTGTTTGCAGATTCAAGTTCAAACTTCAAGTGTTTACCGGAGGATGCCCCTATGCCTAGTTTTCTCCGTTGTCGAACTTCTTATTCTCCGGAAAGGCCTCTTTCTGCAGCCAGACCTTATTCTAGGAGTTTTCCGATCAGTGATTCTTCTCCTACCGAGGCTCCTATTCGTGTTAGGTCCAGGTCCCCTCCTGCCGTTCATCATTTTTCATACGTGCTTGGATTCAAAGTTGAAGAACTTAGATTTTGTCGTCTCATTCCTAACGAAAATATAAACCGGCGATTCGAAGTTCGTCAATACACTTTTCCTCGCGATGCACCAATTCTATTGAAAGGAGGACGTCAGTCTCATTTGCCCATACCAACTGAAGAACAAATTGTATTGACAACGTCGGATGGAGACGTATTTGCAATATTTGCAAGAAATTATACCATGCTTCGTGGAATATATGCAACAAGATTGAATTATTTGGACCTTATGATTGAAAAAAGGGTAAAAATAAACATGTACAGCAGCGTGATTGAAGAAATGGTCACAGAAGAAATCGCCGAATCTCCCTTAGGCAGGGCTCGCCCAGTTTCAGCAAGTTTTAGAATAATAGATTGTAGATTTGAAAATGTTAAAACTTAAGACTTGCAAACATTTTAATTATAAATTTAAAAAATTGAAACTTTTTTGTATTTTGAATATGAATAAATAAAAGTTTTTCATTTTAATGATTTTGAATCTCAAAAGTAAAATTTTTTGTTATTAAAATCAAAGAAGTTTCAAAAGGATATGTTCGACATTAGAAATTTTTTTATTTCAGAGCCTAAAGCTTACATGCGCCTTGTATTTTTGTCAAATTTCCAATTTAAAGTTCTACTATATAGAATTTATATGATTTCGAACATCAAAAGAGAGGTTTTATGTATTAAATCTTTATTATAGGAGTAACTTCGAATATAAATGATCGAGACATACACTAGAAGGTGGACTGGTATCTGGAATAAAGATTGGTTTCGGGCAAAGCCTTCACTGGTCTTGATCGTAAGTCCAGGCAATTTAAACGTAATCAGTCGGGGCGGTTTCAAACATTTCCAACGCACGTGAGTAACCGTTGTTGGGAAGGAAGCTCACCGGCGCGAATTTTAGGTCAATATTCATCCGGAATACGCTTATAAAAAGCTTTAGCATTTAAGAGATCAGATATTATTTTTACGAAAAGAGGATTATAAAGCTCTTTATCAGAAAGAACAAGAGCAACATCCTCCGTCGAACGTGGCACCGATTCCAGCAAGACCCCCTTTTCAAATAGCCGATAATGCCAACATGAGAACTAGGAGATAAAAAGTCCCCCAAAATATCAGTACGCCTGGGTAATACTCGCTCGCTTTAGTTTAAAATTACAAGGGCGAGAATCCACGCATTAAATGTTCAGTGCGTGATTAGCTACATGATACGAAATTAAAAGTTTATTTCAAAAGTTAGAGTACTTGTTCGAAACTTAAGGAGAACAAATAAAATGCTGAACACGTATCAACCTAGGGGGCACAGAGTTTGGCGACGTCTTTACGACATAGTTACGACATCTTTACGACAACTTTACGACCTCATATGTCTAAATCACGTGGACAGACGATGTCGTAAAGATGTCGTAGAGATGTCGTAACGATGTCGTAAAGACGTCGCCGAATTTTGTGCCCACTGGGAACTTTTGGCTATCAAGCAGCACTAGACGCAAAAATAAAGAGCTCTTTTAACAGCCAACGAGCGCGTTGCACGGCGATTAAACTGAATCCAAGCAACTTCTACCTTTTCTACTTATCCTTTCGATCTGTTCAACAAAACGTTATGCGTCATTTAAAATCCACATAGCCGAGAAGAGATTTAAGTCTTTCGGAAACTAGTATATGTTCATACTCATCAGCTAAAAGATGACGCTTCAGATATCTTATTATTTTGTAACATTTTCCAAAGGCAACTGTTGCAGCATTCAAAAGGCTAGTGTCCACTTATTACTGCTGAAGAAGTAAAAGAAGTTATCACTAGAAATGAGCTGTATTCAGTTCTAGGGTCAGATAAAATCAACCACTTTTAGTGGAAGAAGCTAACTTCTACGCACCAATATCTAGTTCGTATATTTACTATTTTCTCACGGAGAACAACTCATCCTGCACTGCTTAGCGGAAAGACACACGGGACAGAATCCTTAGACCGGAGATTTGTTAAGTCCAAAAATCTATCGATACATAGTTTGTTTAAAGACCATCTGAAAGTTATTGACTGGCAGCCTCTAAGACTTCTGCTCTTGCATTTATGCTGGAATTCTCTTCCCTCTTCAAAGCATCTTAAGTTAGAAAATTAAATTTTAATGAATAAGTGAATTCGGTCAAAACAGTTGAACTTTCTACGAAAATAAGAAATAATGACATTTTTACTTACTTCAACTTTGAACCAACAAGTTGGATTTACACCGAAATTGGACAAACTGTTAAGAGTTGATTCTTCAATCAAAATAATGACTTTTCAACAAACCTCTTGAATTTTTAACTAAAAAGAATAATGTCTAATATAAAATATAATAGTAGACTTTATAAAGAAATATAATTAATTTTGAATGAAAAATATTTATATTTTCATAGTGGGTTCTAATAATTCCCTTCGCATGTGAGGAGGAAAAACGTGAAATAGGAAAAAGAGGGAATTAGACAAAAGCCTGTATTTTTTGTGGTTGCAGATTCAACTGTTTTGTTAAAAACGTGTTTTTCGGTTATTTACTGTTAATTTTGATTTATTTAGCACACCTAAGAATGCTGATCTCTAATTGATGCCTCATATTTAGTTTAAATTCCCTTTTAACTAATTTTGGGACAATTTCAGTGAAACCCCAGCTTTTTTGTTTGCAGAGATGATAAATCTATGCTTGTAAAGTATTGTTTGATACTTGAATGTTCCACGTTTGATGAACAGTTTTGTAGAAAAAAATGTTGCTAATGATAAGAAATGGAAGCACATATTTCTTTGGTTTTTCAAACCTAGTTTAAATATCATCAATATTTTACAAGAAAGAGACTTTAGGCGAATATCAATTAGATAAAAGAGTTACCTGCAAAATTTTTATCACGCATTTTTTATTTACTCTTTATACCTTATCATAGTCTTTAAGCTTCTTAAGATACAATGACATACATACATACATATTCTTTAAACATTAATCATTTGAGTTTCACAAGGTAAAATAAAAAATACACGTACGTGATTCTAACTTCCAACAAATTGATAAGGTAAAACTAATAAAAATTCTTTATTTCATCAAACCCCTCAATAAAATTAGTAAGAAATTTCTTAGCTGCGCTGCATACAAAATTCTTTGTTAATTAGTTTCTTCTCCATTTAGAAAAAAATGTGGAATCTTCGTATTATAATCTTATACCTGGACTTTATTTTTAACTTTATTGGTAAGTAAATAATTATTACATATTTTTCTTAATATATTTCTTTTACCAAATGTATGCTCAAACATCTATTGCACATTAATCAATGTAAAATACTATGTGGACTCTAGAATGGTGAACTATTATTCTCATCAATATTATTACTGAGCTGTTGAAGTATAATAATTAGACAGATTATCAGCACAAAATTATCTTATTCAGTGTTCAATCGGTTTTTAAATAAAAACATTTCACCTAAGTAGATTTAATTTTTATCTTTCTTTACGAAATTTTTAAGTTTTGATACCGAAATATGAAACTTGTATCATTCAAATTATTTAAATCAGTTTTAAAAATATACACCTAACAAATTGCTCTTTCATTTTTAGCCCAAAATTAAAATGTTGAATTTCGGTTCTGATTTTGTATTATGGAAAAATAAATTTAATGTGCAAATTTTCTTTCCTCACATTCTGTTAATCACTTGCAAATACATTATATTGGCGGAGGTAACGTAACCGATTTACAAGTTTCATAATATCCTTCTATAATTGTGCAAATAAAGTTAAGATTATTAAACATTCGCGTTCTTTCACTAAACTCTTCATAATCAAATTTTTCACAGAAAAGGCATCGGGTATGGTGCCCGAAACGAGGGACTTTTTGAAAAATTTTGGGATGAGTAGTGAACATGCTAATCCTCAAGGTAATCTTAGTATAAATAAAAATGTATAAAAAGTGCTAATTATTAACCAATTAAGGCCTAATAATATTCTCTTAAGCTAGAAAATATTCTATTGAGTATTGGGGCAACTTATCACGAAAAAATATAATGTGCCGTAATTAAGGTACCCAGTGGGCACCAAATTTGACGATGTCTTTACGACATCGTTACGACATCTTAACGACATCTTTACGAAATTCTATGTCCATGTCGTTTCGGTGTCTTTGCGATATCGTAAAGACATCCTTAGATCATACGACTTATTTACGATATCGTAAAGATACCTTAACGACAAGGACATAGGATGTCGTAAAATTGTCGCAAAGATGTCGTAACGACACGATGTCGCCAAACTTTGTGCCCACTGGGGTTATAACCTTAATTGCCGGCGACTTATGTCACAATACTTTTGGATAATCACTGATTTTAAGTAGTTTCATATGAAATAAAATTATATCAAAGAGACTTTAAAGAATTTTTTAAAAGACTTGAAATGATCTTAGGATTTTTTAAGCGATTTTTAACGATTTAAAGAAATTTGAAAGGATTTTTAAAAAATTCAGAAAAGTTCAGCGACTTTAAAGGAATTAAAAAAAATTTTAAACAATCCAAAAAGTTTGAAGGATTTGCAAGAAATTTCATCCAATTTTAAGAGAGTTTAGGTGACTTCGAAGAATGTCAAGCGAGTTACTGAAAAATTATTTAAAAAGATTTAAATGAATTTGCAGAGATTTCAAGGGATATTATTTTTTAAATATTTTAAGGAATTGGAAAAGTTTTTAAAGATTTTAAAACAGTTGTAGCGATTTTAAAGATTTTAAAGATATTTAAGAAGTTATTAAAAAAATAGTTATCCAAAAAGATTTTAATAAATTTTATGACGATTCAAGGGACTTAAAAAAATTAAATCTTTTAAAGGTTTTCAAGAGCTTTTAAGGAGCCTAAGAAAATTTAAAGGATTTTGTATTTTAAAGATTTAAATTAATTTTAGTCAATTTCACAATGTTTTTAATTATTTTAAAGATGTTAAAGAAAAATCAAAAAAATTCGGAGGACTTCGAGGATTTTGAAGAAATCTTACGAGATTTCTAAGAATTAAAGTGATTTCAAGGAATTACTAGGGACTTGGCGGAATCTTCAAGTTTATTTTTGAAGGATTTAAAAATTATTTAAAAATAATTTAGAATGGTTGAAGTATTTACAAGTTATTTTGTAAGATTTTAAGATAGTTTAAGTGGTCTTGAAGAATTTTAGGTGAGTTTTTAAAAAAGTTATTTTAAAAGATTTGGAAAGTTAAGAATTATCAAGAGATTTTACATGATTTCTAAGAGTTCAAGTGATTTTAAGAAATAACTGGGGACTTGATGCGATTTTAAAGTTTATTTTTGAAGAATTGAAAAATATTTTTATAAGTTTTAGTGACTTTAAAGAATTTTAAGCAAGTAAGTTAAAAGTTATTAGAAAAAATTGAAGACATTTGAAGGAATTTAAGAATATTTTAAAGATTTTACGCGATTAAAATTAATTTTAGTCAACTTCGAGATACTTCGAGAGATTTTAAATAATTGCAAAGAATTTAAAGGAATTAAAAAAAAAGTCGGAGAAGTTTAAGGATTTTTAAGAATGCAACCTAGCCTCAATCACGGCACATTAAATTTTCTCTTGATGGATTGTCCAAATCGTCTACTACCTTAATCGCTAACAATAATTCAAGAAATGGCTTTTCTATCTGAGAAACAAAACCATATCACGATTTTCCACTTACTTTCGTCTACAAAAATTAATTTTAGTTAAACTCCTATGTAATCAATGCTTTACAGTCCACGAAGTGGTATGACATTATAGATTTCGAGTTGCCGATCGAGTATGAACAATATGTTTGTCCTCAGGACTAGAAAGTATAGTTCTTGCACCAACACTGTCAGATGGTCCTCACAACCGTACCAGTATAGGCGTAACAGCTATATTAGTATTCCTAAACGTCTTATTACTTCACGAAGGATGCAAGTTTGTTGAAGTGACAAAACGAGATATGAAAATTCTGTCGGAACTTATGGTGCTACAAACTAAAAACACACACACATATTCCCGAAACGCTGCCATGTGGGCACAAAGCTTAACGACATCTTTACGACATCGTTACGACATATGTACGACAACTTTACGACATCCTATGTTCATGTCGTTGAGGTGTCTTTACGATATCGTAAATAAGTTGTATGATCTGGCGATGTCTTTACGATATCGCAAAGACATCGGAACAACATGGAAATTTGATGACAAATATACGTTACACGTGTATGCGAAGCAGTGAATTGATTCCGCGACAAATCAGTATAGTTGTGTCACGGATACCGCATGGATCGACACACTATATACGAGTATTTCACTGAACTAAACTTCTGTATAGTTCAAACGGCAATACTGTTTTTTTTTTCGTGTAGGCATGAAACCTTGTTTCCAAGTTTAAAAGAAAAAACTTCTTCAGTAGCATACCATAACGAATTCACACATTTTCCACTTTTCCACATTCGTTTATTTCTAAAAGTTCTGTAGCAATTCGTTGAAATACCTGTAAATAGTTCAAAATAATGCTATTCTATTCTTTTGTCGATTGATGACCTTTTAGTGTCCCACAATACAATCAACTGTCCGAAATTTGAGATGAGAGTACCCGATTTGACACACTAACCTGAAATTTGAGTATTCTATTTCTTGACACTAAGATATCTCTAATTGACAAAAGAATGGAACATTACTGAGAAAATAATTCCGCACTTAAGAAATATTACAATTTAGGCCTATATAACTTACTGCTGCGTTTAGAAATTTTCCTCCAAAAAGTAGTGTGCAGTTGCAGTACAGAGCGATGTAGGTATCAAAAATCCTGTAACCTTCCTGGCGGCTGACATTTCCACCTACCGTAGCATGATACACTTGAAAATTCAGACCTTTATAACTTACTTGTAATTTTAGATTATTTTTCTCAAATCAGTTGTCTGCATTCCTATGTCAAAGATTTACGTATATGAACAGTCGTCAACTACTTTGCTAACTTCCCTGACACTGGTACCCATGCGTCCATGACCGTGAAGTCAGACTGCAATACCCAATATGCCACGAAATATTTAAGTAGGTTTTTGATTCTATTATACATTAATCTTTAGTTTACAAATTGCACTATTTCAAGGAAATGAAAAATCCGTCATGATAATCAATCGCATGCTTACAGTGAGCGTATCGATACAAGGCCGAGACAGCCAACGAACGTTGAAGAACCTAAATATCCTGATGCTTCGCGGTAAAACCTCTGTTTTACCTTCCTTCCAGAGGGGACATTCGTGAGCGCATACGTTTTACAGCAGGGGACATAGGCGGAACTTTACTGTATAATAATTATGAGAACTGAAGAAGTTTCTTTTCAGGAGAAAATCTTTTGATTTTTGTGGCAGAGCTCCGTCTGACAATTATAGGATTTGCCAGAAAAAACCGGTGCTCTAAAGTTCAACTTGATTGAGAAAGTTCTAAATTCTTAACTTGAAGAACCCCGCACAAAATGCATGTGAACATTTCTTTCGGTGCACTAATCACTGTTTCAGGGCCCCAACAGTGATAAAATAAGGTCAAGATCAAGTGTAGCCGTTGTGAAAAGTGGACAGTATATATCATTGACACAAAAGCACTTGATAATGATATTATTTTAGAAGCGAAGCTGCCCTGAAACTGTGTTGCACTTAATTATAAATATCGAACGTTTCGGGTTTGAAAGTTTCTATGAGCAGGGAATTTATATAATGGGAATTACGTCTAATCAAACTGACCTCACCTTTCGTCCTTTCTCCACTCAAAGCAGTAATTGTATCAGTCATCACAAAACCTTGCGTGTTTCGCGCTCTCCTGTTGCGAGAAGAGAACGATACTAGGCAGTCTGATAAGTACCTGAAAATTCTAAGAGGTGGCATTAGTATTCACTAATGTGAAGCATTTTCATCGAGCTTGATCCTTCAAATAACGCCTGTCAAAACTTCAGCCATTTATGTTTACGCATTTACAAGTTACAGCACTGAGAAGCGACTAACCTCCGAGTTTTTT
>NC_046660.1:12968079-12979583 GCF_010883055.1 Belonocnema kinseyi
ATCTGGGCGCCCAAAAGAGGTCACTACACCAGAAAATGTCGAAAAAATCCATGATACGATGTTGAATGATCCCAAAGTGAAATTGAGAGAGGTAGCTAATGCCGTAGGCATATCATTGGAACGTGTGGGCAATTTCGTGCATTCATAACGATGGATGAAACCTGGATCCACTACTACACTCCTGAGTCAACGCAACAGGCAAAACAGTGGGTTCCATCGGGCCAAAGTGCTCCGAAGCGTCCAAAAACGCAACAATGGGTCGGAAAGGTTATGACCTCCGTATTTTGGGATGCACATGGCATAATATTCGTGGATTATCTTAAAAAAGGTGAAATCATAACCGGACCATACTATTCATCGTTATTGGACCAATTGAAAATCGAAATCACCGAAAAACGACCGCATTTGAAGAAGAAAAAACCGCTTTATCATCACGACAATGAGCCTGTTCATTCATGCTTAGTTGCACAAGCAAAATTGCATGAAATGGGCTTCGAATTGGTTCCTCAGCCACCGTATTCACCAGACCTGGCCCCCAGCGACTATTACTTGTTCCCTAACCTGAAGAGATGGCTCACCAGTAAGCATTTCCACTCAAAAGAGGAGCTCATAGCTGAAACTGAGACGTATTTTGGAGACCTTCCGATCGAGTACTTTTCGGGCGGTATCAAAAAGTTAGAAAATTGTTGGACTCGCTGTATCGACCAAAAAGGAGAGTATGTTGAAAAATAAAACTGACTTTGGCCAAAAAAACGTCTCCGCGTTTCATTTTTCAGGGATTTATCAGACTGCCTAGTATATAGGATTGAGAACATTGCACATGATATTTTATGGATATTTCATTGGGCCCTTATAACCTACAAAATTCCTAAGTTATAACCAAATCCACCGAAAGACATTGTCCCATGCATTCTGTGTGGGATCCTTTGCTAAAAGACGTTTGAAATTTGTAAACAAATAATCAACCTTGCACCTTGGTTTTATTTTGATCTTTTACAAGAAAATTCAAAATCGGAATATTTATTTTGCTTAAATGTGTAGAAAGTACACACGTGTTACCTTTATTCACAAACTCTTATTAGCCACAATGTGGGCTTACCAACATTGCAGCAAGAAAGATAATTGTGAATACAGATAGCTTTGAAAGATTTTCATCTGAATCTCTGGTAAGCCAAGTCACTGGCAAAACAATCACAAGGAATACCTCCGATTTAATTTCAAATAAGATGGCTGCTGTTATTCTTTCTTAGAGATTAAAAAACAAAATTTCAAAAAACTAAGAAAGCTTCCATACTTGATTATTGACCACTTTCAAAACACTAAATTCATTTCACTACACTATTCCTTTAAATGCAGAACCAAACGTCAACTATAGTGAGAAGGCTCTACTCTGGGGCTCTCCGTGTCAGCTGAACTCACAATGCCGTGATTGGCTCGCAGTCCCCACTCTAAGTATAAGAAGGGGTCTTTCTGCCGTTTTTTTTTTGGTGCACGTAGCGGGACGTAACTCTCTAACGTATGCTATTATCCGTGAAATGCTAGAATTTTCGTATACCCTAAAAAGGTTGGCGCCTTACTACTGTCTCACTACTGCTCTTCAGCGGAGAGGAAATTAGCGTGCTCCACGCTAATTGGCTCGTTAGCCATGTAATATTGTGAGGTTTTGGATGCCAAGACGATATAAATGAGATCAAAACCAGGGATATAAGCGCGAGAGGATATAAGTGAGAGCGGATATAAACGAGGATCCAGTGTATATAGAATTGTTTGAATGTTGAAATACTTAACAAGATTATCATTCTCTGTTGTCTATTGCAGATTCCAGTTCACAGTTTAGGTTTTTATCTGATGGAGCCTCTATTCCTGGTGTTCCTCGTTCTACAAGTTCTTCAATGATGAATTTTCCTGCCGAGCCTCCGCTTCGTGCCAGGCGCAGGTCTCCTCTCTCCAATATACATTATGCGTATATATCTGAAATCCCATTTGAAAGAATGAGATTTGTTCGGCTTATTCCCAATGCGAATCAGAACCAACGATTCGAAGTTCGTGAATACATTTTTCCTCGCGATGCACGACTCCGACTGAAAGGAGACCGTCGGGTTCTTTTGCCAATGCCAACCGAAAAACAAACTGTATTGTCAACATCCAATGGTGACGTATTTGCAATATTTGCGAGAAATTATACATATCTTCGTGGAATATACATAAAAAGACATCTGTTCGGAAAGCGGACTGAAAAACGTGTGAAAGTAAACATGCAAAGCGGCGCGGTAGAACAGATGACTCCAGAAGAAAAAGTGGAATCTCCGTTAGGAAGTAATCGTCGAATCTCACTTTATTTTGATATAATACTGGTTGAAGACGTTTATCCATAACATAATTTCAATTTGTAAAGAAATTTAGAACTAAAAATCTAATACTGTAGGTGATTTCCATACATAATTATAAAATTTAAATTTATACTTATTTTTAAAGTACTATATAATTTAATGCAACGAGAAGCAAGTCATGGGGATGAAGGTCAAATAAACAAACGAATAATTTTAAGTTGAGATGTTTCGGTCACCGATTTGGACCCTCATCAGTCAGAAAAGCATTTATTTAGTCTGTAAAAAGTTACAATTAATAAAGAAATTTGTTAAGAAAAAATTAAAATATAGGTTTGCATGAAAGGAAAAAGGTCGTTTTATAAAGTCTCTCATAAACAATTTAATCGATAATTATAATTAATGTAATATTTATATCTGATTTTATACCATTCAAATCTTCGTTGTAGTCGAAATTAGGTAATATGTACCTTTTATTTAAATATAAGATATATAGAAGCAGAAAATAGAAGCCAGTAAAAGAATAATTTAGTTAGTTTAGACATTCGTACCCTAATATAATGCTTTTTAGAGACATTTTGTGACTCTGAGTATTCTTTCACTGTTGTCTAATGTTTTTAATTTTGAGCAATCCACATTGAAACCGTTTATAATAAATGGCAATTAATTACAATTTACAATTAAAATTATTGCAATTTTGAAGAATAACAATAGAAAATTTTTTTAAAATACAGAATTGAAAATTAGTCAATTTTTGAGATTTATGTTTTGAAGGTACCTTGAACGTTTTTTAATTCTTCCTCATTCATTATTGAAAAATAATTAAAATTGTCCGAAATTTGACAGCTTCTTTAGGTCCTAAAAAAATGACAAGTTCGTTATGCAGCCATTTAAGATAAAAATTTAAAAAGCTAGAGAATTTTCAACATTTTTGAGCCATTTTTTTATATTTAAACTTTTTGTGTACGGTACGATATGAAAAAAAGTCAACAGAAGAAAAACATGTTTTTTTAAAGTATTAACGATCTTCGTAACAGCTTCTAGGATTTTTTTAGAAAATCAAAATTTTTAATTTTGATTGCACAAAAAATAATGAAAAATCAAACATTCCATTTTGCATTTAGACTATATAAGATACGAAAAAGATCAATAAGAAAAAAATTGTGAGCGCAAAGAAGATCTGAATTTTTTTTAAAAATCACATCTTCATAGGACGCGTAGTTTTCTTTTTATTCGTAAAAAATAAATGGAAAATAAATATTAAAAAATTCGTAGAAAAACTATATAAGTTACTAAAATAAAATGAGGTAGAAAAACTTTTTGAACGGAAAAAAATATGAAAACTTGTTATGAATCAGTTTTTGTCTTTAAAGTTTACAGGGCTTCAAACAACTTAATTTTTACATATACTATATTTTATGTTTTTGCTCAAGACAATATACTTTTAATGTCCCACTTTTACGAGCTAAAATTAATTACGATAAAAAAATATTAATAATATTTTCAGTTGTTTGCAACTTTTTTAAATCTTATTGTCTTGCTGATCAGAATTTTAATTTTGTACATTTAATGCATCATCAATTATTTTCGCTAGGAAAGCTACAAAAACTCTGATTTTTTTTTTCCATATCTGTCAAGAATTCGCGACGTTTGTTATTTCTCACCATGCCTAAACCACTTATTAGGCATATTGTGATATTACTGATTTTTTCGTATCCATTTAAAATTTTTTGAAAGTGACGAATCATTTATGATAAATTACACCGGCCGACAAAATTTAACAAAAGTCAAAAGCCAGAAAGCAGACCAAACATTTCCGAAGGATTTTTATGCGCTGAATTCGAATCCGAACTCAAAATTGCTCCTGTACGTCACGTTTTCAAAATATCCTGAACTAAATGTGCAAAAAACGCGTTTCTTAGCTGTTTTTGATGTTATGTAACTGTAAAATTTAAATGTCTACCACAAACCTAATAAGGAATTTGAAAGTACTAATCTTTCCCTTTAAAACCTACTTGTATTTATTAGGATATCTTTATTTTTCACCAAAATATTGTAATTTAAAATTTTTTATTTTAGCCTTTTAACCCGTTAACGCTGAGGTGTTCAGATATAAACAACGCATTCTCTATTGCTGACGGTACGATATTTTTTTTCAAAATATTATCTCAGGGGTTTCCGAATAGGAAACCCCTGGTGGGTTAGCAGGCTAACCCACCTAACCCTGGGAGCAGCGAATTTAGTCGTTTACATTTCGTGAAATAATTGAATTCCACAATACAAGTGGGCTAACCTTGAAATAAATGTTTCAATTTAGCGTATTAACCCATTAACGCCCAGATCGTATGACATTGTTCCTTGGAAATGTTATCTGAGGGGTTTTCGGGGTTTCCTTTTCGATTAGCTCAGTTTTTTGTTATAACTCCTAGAAGATCGAATATGGAAAACAGTTAGGGCTTTAAAAAAAACAACAAATTTTACTATTATGATTCATTTAATATTGTAAATTTACTTGGGATTTTCCAGCTTACTAAAGCAAGACTCAATATTTTCCAGCTACTTAAGGCTGGACTTGGGATTGTCTAGCAAATCAAGAAAGTAATTAATATTTTTCAGCCATTTAAGGCAAGACTTTAGATTGCTTAATCAATTATGGCAAGCCTTTGGATTTCCTAGCCAATAAAGGCAAGACTTTTTATCGTCCAGCCAGTCAAGAGAAGACTTTGAATCGTCCAGCCAGGCAAGGCAAGACTTACGATTGCCCAACCAGTTAAGGCAAGACTTGGGATTTTCCAGCTAAGCAAGAAAGTACTTAATATTTTCCAGGCAATTGAGGCAAGACTTTAGATAGCCCAGCCAATCGAGGAAAGACTTACGATTGTCCATTCAGTTAAGGTAAGACTTGGTATTGTCCAGCTACGCAAGGAAGTACTTAATATTTTCCAGCCAATTAAGGAAAAACTTTAGATTGCCCAGCCAATCAAGGAAAGAATTTGAATTTCTCAACCAATAAAGGCAAGAATTTGTATCGTCCAGCTAGTTAAGGCAAGACTTTGAATCGCCTAGTCAGTCAAGGCAACACTTCGAATCGTCAAGCCAGTCAAGGTAAGACGCAGGATTGCCCATTCAGTTAAGGCAAGACTTGGGATTGTCCAGCTATGCAAGGAAGTACTTAATATTTTTCAGCCAATTAAGGCAAGACCTTAGGTTGCCCAGCCAATCAAGGAAAGACTTTAGATTGCCCAGCCAATCAAGGAAAGACTTTGCATTGCCCAGGCAATAAAGGCAAGACTTTGTATCGCCCAGCTAGTCAAGGCAAGACTTACGATTGCCCATTCAGTTAAGGCGAGACTTACGATTGTGTGTCCAATGAAGGTGAAACGGTGTTCAGAACTTTCACAAATTGCTTCATTAACCCTAGTTTTATATGAAGTTTTTTATATGAAATTGTGGCCGCCAAATTGGCTCTTTTAGGGGTTATAACAAAAAACTGACATCGGCAATAGAAAAGGCACCCTCGAAATCCCCTAAGATAACATTTTGAAGAAAAGATATTGTACAGTCAGCAATAGAGAATGTGTTGTATAAATGTGAAGACCTCAGCGTTAATGGGTTAAGACGCTAAAACAAAAAAAGTCATATTACAATATTTTGGTGAAAAATAAAGATATCCTTATAAATCCAAGTAGGTTTAAAAGGGGAAGATTAGTACTTTTAAATTCCATATTAGCTTTTGTGGTAAGAACTTTTCTTCTTCGGTTACATAACCTCAAAAACAGCTAAAAAACGCGATTTTTGCCCTTTCAGGTTAGGACATCCTAAAAACCTGACGCAAAGGAGAAATTTTATGCTTGGATTCAGATTCAGTGCATTAAAATCCTTCAGAAATGTTAGGTATAGTCTCTGGCTTTAAAATTCGTGGGTCTGTGTAATGTTCCCTAATTAATTCTTTCCAGTTGCGGAATTCTCAGGTGCAAGATTAATCTGATGCCCTCTATAATTAATACCTACATTATATTGATAATGTAATTATGTCGGGAATCTCCAAGATGTGTTAAAAAATTCGCTCTTTACTCATGTCATCTAAGATTGATTGACAAAATCATTTTTATCGTCTTCTATTTTTACGATCTTTTAATGTAATACATTTGTACCAGATAAATTTCAAAATATGAATCGATTTTATTTAATTGGTTTTTTTTATTCGGTAATTACTTTCAATCATTTTTTCTTTTCCTTCCCGAAGGTCAAACAAATATTTACCTTAATCTTTCTTGACTTTAAAATCTCTCGTGGTTAATAATCCAAGGGCCTTCAATCGCGATTCGTTTTTTTTTTATTATAAATTTCATTGTGAAAAATTTTACCTATTTCTCTTATGGATTTTAATTTGTTTCAATTTCTAAAAACTCAAGGTTGATTCAAAGGAGTTAATTAATTAGTTTTTATGAGATTACAAAGGATTTTAAAGGATTGCACGTGATTGCATGGTATTTTTAAGGAATACATCGAGATTGCATATGATCGTACGAAATTATGAAGGATCTCATAAGGTTAAAAAGGATTTAATGGGATTGTAAAGAAATAAATGTGATTGTAAAAAATTGCATGAAATTGCAAAATATTGGATAGAATTTAAAATTATTGCATCCCAATTTGAAGAAATTCATAAGAGTTTGAAGGATTGTATATAGATAAATCGAATGTAAACATTAAGTACGGACCTTTCACGGTGTGTTGTGAGAACATTTTTCGCCAGCCCTTGTAGAAAAATCAGCTCATCAGTTATATCGTCATATATTACACGCAAAGAAAAGTTCGGTCGCGGCAACCAGAAGTTGGGTTGTTCCAACCGAACTGTTGGGTTGCCTATGGACTGACCAAACTCATGGGTTGCTGTAACCGAACTGGTTCGGTAGTACCAAGTTTGGTCACCTTAACCGAATTGTTCGGTTACACCAACCGAACTGTTTGGTTACAGTAACCGCATAGTTCGATTGCAGTATTTGAACAGTTTGGTTACTATAACCGAACTGTTTGGTTACATCAGTTAATACCCACTGCCCCACATTCTATGGAAATGGATGGTGGCTTGAAGGAATTAAACAATAAATACTAGAATAAAATGATTATGCAAGTATATATAGTTTATTTCCAAGTCCTAATTGTACAAATTCTGGATCCTGATTATAAAAAATAAGCAATTATACATATATTTACAGCATCTGCTCGAGACCAGTTTCAAACATCAATCAAGTCTAGAACTAAAGCCAAAAATTCAACAGGATACAAAAATTTTTCACTACACAATTGAATTTTTAACAAAATAATTTCATTTTTATCAAAGTAGTTTAATTTTTAATCAAATAGATGCATTTTTAACCTACAAACATGAATTCTTACCAATAAATGCAATAGAAGATTAATCATCTACCAAAAAGACGAATTTTCAACAAACTACATAAATTTTATAACAAATAGTTCAATTTTCAAGTAAAAAAGATAAATTTTGTATTACACATGGGTTAGTTAAACTTTAAAAAAATATGAATTCACAAAGAAAAATTAATTAGTGAATGTTTCACATAAACAAGAATTCAACAGCTATGATTTCACTTTTGGACTAGAGAGAAGATTTTCCAAAAGGTTTTTAACAATTTACTCCAAAATGCGGAAGTCACCAAATGAAAAATTAACAATATTATTTGTCAAAAGTGAACAGAAAGTCTGCCTTTCCATGCTTGCGAGGAACTAGAAATAGTCGTCGTCTATCTCCTCCTCTCTGTAGAAACGCGACTAGAAAGGAAAGAATGAAAAAAAATAAAATGTCTAGCGTTGGCACCCCAGTCCGGTATATCTTGAATATGCGATATGATTTTCACTGAGAGTATAGTTTTGGAATAACCCTTTAGAATAATTCTTCCTAAACATAACATATACAAAAAATGTTTATGAAGGAGGCAAATCGATCAAATTAATATGAAAATTGTCTAGCGTCTCTTATACTGAACAAATTTGTCCATAAATCCAAAACTACAAAATGACTGCTTCAAATTTTAATCCAAGCATTTGGAAAAATTCGTTCTTACCTTCAAGTTTCTCGATGTATTTTTCGATACCCTATTTAGATAAAAGCTCGTTGTACGCCATTTCTGCATACTATCAAACTTCGATTGTCTAAATAATTCCACTGCATTTTAATTCACTTCACGAAACGCCTATCAAATATTATGATACACTA
Organism: Belonocnema kinseyi; assembly: GCF_010883055.1. NCBI lineage: Eukaryota > Metazoa > Arthropoda > Insecta > Hymenoptera > Cynipidae > Belonocnema > Belonocnema kinseyi. The sequence goes on from NC_046660.1 coordinate 12,976,648, forward strand.
ACACTATGGCTTGGGAAGCGCATCATAACGGTAACAGCTCTTTCAGAACGCAGAAATTCTCGAGTTTGCGCAATACGCGTAGGCCGGCAGGCGAAAAGGAAATAAGGAAAATAAATTATACAAAAGCATTAAAAAAAAGTAGAAAATAAATACATTATTTTTAATTTTAATATTTTTATGGTATAATATTCTGCAAATCTATAATATATCTTAATAAATTTCCAGCGCAGGCCAGAGGACTAGTGCGCATGCGTAGTGGAGTAAGCCGCAACCGAACTGTGAAGTTCGCGCAACAGAACTCTTCCAACCAAACAGATTCAGTCATGATAACCAAACCGGTTCGGTTGACACAAACCAACGTTTAGTTCAGACAGCTGAAATACTGCCAACTGAACCCAGTTCAGTTTGGACAACCAAACCAGTTCTTTGCGTGTACGCTGCCGTAGTCAAAGAAATACAGATTCGGCTTTCATCCGGGATGATATGCGTTGAAGCAGGAAGTGATTCCTTAGTCCTGTTATACTGTTTTAAGACTATCAAGGTACTCCTCGAAATATCCACAACTTGTTCGTTATAAGAAAGATAACGATTAAGAATATGACGGTTGATTGGGAGGGAGAAGGTTTTATGATTACCGCCATAGTTTTAACAGGGTTACGACTGAGGCCGCTAGTCAAGGCCCACTGCACCACCAAATCAATATCCGCCGGTACTTTTTGAAATGAGCTTTTAAGGTTAGCAATATGATCGGAAAGGTAAAGCTTAAAGTCATCAACATATTAATGATAGTTAGAATGTCGAAGTTCGCTACCAAGTTCAGAGGTATAAATATTAATTAAAGTGCGTGCAAACGTGGATCCCTGAGGGACACCACTCTTAAACTTCGCAAAGATAGGCCGCTCGTTATTGCTAATTTGTACACTTTCAGAAAGATTACTAAGATAAGATTCAAACCAATTGAAACCCCTAATAAGATATAGAGCGATTAAAGCCTATTAAATAGTAGATTATGGTTAGCTGTATCAAATACCTTAGAAAAGTCAAAAAGGACAATAACCAATAAAGTTAGAATTTACTTTAATTGAAGCTGTAAGTGTATTATGCCTGGCACGGAATTCAGATTGCTTTGGGCGCATTAAAATATTTGTTTTAATGTGTGCTTTAAGTTGCTGAAGGACAATCTGTTTAGAAGGTTTAGACAAGGTACTTTTGCCCCTTTCTAGGATTCAGAAAAGTTTGTTTAATTAGGCTTTCTTCCCGAGGCAATATCCTACAACTACCTTCGTGCTCTGCTAGTGCTCTGTCAAACCGAGTTCGATTCGGTGATTTTAGACTATTGAGCGAGCACGTAGCGAGGTTTCAAAAAAATATTCAATGTATCACAAGTGCTCGCTACAGCCTTTCTAATGCTTGCGGAAGCCTACTTCTTTCCGAATTTGAAATTTTCGACCGTTTTCGAGGAAAAAATATGACTTGTTGAATCACTGATATATTTGCGGGAACCTCTCCTAGTGCTCTTCTCAACGTCTGTATGTGCTCCCTCCGTCCTGGGTGTTACCTTGCTAAAGCCTAGGCTTATGCTTTTCAAATCCTTGCCTCTTTTTCTCAAAATCCTATTTCTATACTTTTAAAATTCACACCGGATGCTCATGTGATATTCATCCTTTATGGATTCACCACTGAATGCCGAATAAATTAGCACGGTATTATTCTCTACCGGATGACACAAGTTATAGGTTTGTCCATTGTGTTGATCTGAAAGCATTGGAACAAAAATTAGAAATGTTGCTTGGACGTAATTGAATATGTCAATAAACAAAATGGTCACTCCTACCATTACTACGAAAAGTTTCGCTCGGAGTCGATAAAGTGCACGCATCCAGAGTTGAGGTTTCCTCCTCAGTGGGACACTCTTCCGTATAGGCGCTTGTCGATGCCAGGACTCTTAGACAGCCTATTTGATTGCTTTTTTTATTACTCTGAAGATGGATTTCAAAATTTTCGGAATTGTTTTATTTGATATATTAATTGAGCTTTTTATTGATATCCCTCCTAGCTCCCTCCAAGTGCAGACTCTATTTTTCGTGACAGAGCATGCAGGGAGGACTTGCCAAGTATTAGGATTTAGCCTTGGGTTGCGATATGTCAGAAAATAATAATTTATTATCAGAAAATGTAGAGCGAACTGAGAACGAAGAAGAAGTGCTGCTTGCAAGGAGTTCGTATTTTTCAGTGTAAGCTGTCAGAAGATCTGCAGAGGGAAATTTTTAATCAGGAGCCAACTGTTTAGAATGGATAAGTCCAACCCATGTCAAAAGAAACCAAATGCTTTCATTTATGTTCCTGTTCTTAAAATTGCATTTATAGTGCTTGTATGAATCCAATACTTTGGTGTGTACTCAGTTTCTCAATTGACGAAATTCAACTTAAATAATATTTTTTTTTATTCTTGACGAGCTATCCTTCTTAAGACAGAACATTTTTTAACCAGCAATCCCCAAGTATTTAAGTTTTTTTTCTCTGCGAAGACCGAAAGCAATCGCATATATATTCTTATTTAGAGGCGTTAATTCTTTATGATGGAAAATAAAACACTTTTCATTGTCAGTTTCGTCAAATATTCAAAGTAGAAAAGTCACTCTTAACCTTACGTCTTGTAATAAGTTTATCTATTAAATCTTGTCTGTCTAATTTGGCTACAATTGTAAGGAGATTGGAGTAGTTAGTGCATAAAATCCAAAAACTTAATTTTTCATTGTTAAAGATATTTTGTTCGATTAAGCAAAGGTACGCGTCATATAAAAAATGACTAATAATAAATTTGAAGTTCTTACTTTGAAATAAACAACTTCCTTACATAATTTTTGTTTGTAGCCTGTGTTCTTTTTCCTAAAATATAATTGTCTTTATTTTCAATATTATTTTCACAATTCCAA
>NC_046660.1:12979683-12993576 GCF_010883055.1 Belonocnema kinseyi
GTGGTTACAGTCTGTAAAGGAATCAATGCGACGATCCAGCAAAAGCCTCGTGGACCCTAAGAACACGGAGCGACCCAAGGACAACCGCCTTCTGCATTTTTCTCGCAAGTGTTCTAGCCTATTTTTGACACTCAAGGATGCTTTTTAGGCTTTTAGCAAGTGAAAGCTTGGCACCTCCAAGAGCGCTGATGATAAGGACGATCAGTTTAACAGAATATTCCGGTCACAATCGTTGCAACTCCCTTATAAGGTCTCGATACCTCTCTTTCTTTTCATTCTCCTTGGCTATGATGTTTTTGTCAGCTGGTGCCGAAAATTCGATAACGAACATGGTTCGCTTCTCGAAGTCAAGAAGAACCATGTCAGGCCTCGAGTGAGCAACAGGAACAATTGTCGAGAATATAAAGTTCCAGTATATACGGCACTTCCCATTCTCGACAATTGACTCAATTTCCCTAGGAGCATTTAGAGGAGCGATATTAAGGTGAATGCCGTGGTGTGAAAAAACGTATGCTTGCTTTTTATCGTCGACAATAGAGCGGGCGAGAATTTAGCTATAGAAGTGTCACTATTTATCAAAGTAATGTTTAGTGCAAACTCGATTCACAAATTTTGCACGAACCGCCCACACGATTGACCTTTCTCATAAATTCGCCTTTAGGTAAATAGAAAATATATCTGTTTTACCTTTGAAGGGAATAAGCGTCGTTGAAAGAAAATGTCTCTTTTATATTTTGAGATTATAAAAAAATTGATTAACTCTAGACGGATCTCGGTTTTTTTACAGGTTGACATTTTCAGTCAGAAGCTTAATTATGACATTTTATTATTTCCGGCCTATACCCTTTTCGGAAATGCCTAATTTGGCTAGCCCAACCACGGTACTTTTACAGAGTGAAGCACCCGGCATCGTTTTGATGATACCACACACTTTGTGTGTACATTATTTTCCTTTAGCACCGCGACGAGAAAAGGACAGCGCGATGTTGGTCTATAGTTGGAAGGGAGAACGAAAAGGGCCTCGCGTGTGCATGTGCATGTTCACTTGAATTTATGCACGATGTGCATTCCTTCTTTTTATCTGCTTATAATAAAATTTCCTTATTAGAAATTAATCCATGTTTAATTTCAGTCTAAAATTTAAGTTTTAATTTGACTCATTACTATTGATCATGATGCTGATGAATAACTAACTTCAATCTAACGTTTTAGTTTAAATTTTAGGGACAATTTGGTGTCCCTAGCACCTGAAAACAAAGGTTTCTAGAAGTATTAGAACACCAATATACTCTTAAGTACTCACTTAAGAGCATATACCTTGACTTTCAGTTTTTGACCATAAAAGAGTGTACAAAATAACAATCTAATAGATTAATTCTCTCGAAAGTTATCATGCTAACAGGTAAGCATATATACAGATATACATACATACAGAGATGCATCTTCCCTGATGCGAATGTGAAAAAATATTATTCTGTGAATAGTATTCATACATACCAAAAGACCAAGAAAACTAGCATCAGGAACAATTAAAGCTTTCAATGGCAAGATACTCTAACATCGAATTTAAATCTTGAGGAAACTAGTTCTTAGAAAATGGACAATAATAAGTATTCAGTCTTAAAAAAGTACAATTTTATAATTCCTTTAGGTCCTTATATCTTATTTGGTCCGACATACTGTGCTTATTGCAGTTATAATATTTCAGTATTTAAAGTATCAAAATAACTATTCATTTATCGCAGGGTTTACAGTATTTCCTATACTAGACTCTTCCCCTTCACTCGTATTTCTGTTTTAATGTGAACTGAACTATTAGAAGCTGATCAGAAAATCAGAATAAGATGGTCAAAAGGTAATTGTTTGTTTGCTTTAATTTCGGCTTTCAAATAATTTATGCTAATTGATTCAGGTGAATTTGTATCTATCCAGCTTTCACCAATTTATCCTTGACGTTTTGAAACATCCTGTTCCAGAAGAATACACGAATCATCCCTATAAGTTAAAATCAACATTTTAATTTGGTTTTTTGATACACCCCTGATACCTTCAAGTTGACTTCCTTTGTGATATCCACCTTTCTTGATGTTTCCTTATTTCCCTTCCGAGCTATAAATTCCTGTACGGGAATTTTGGAGGATCCTGCACATATTACTTTACATGGAGCTGCACACGAATCTATGCAGGTAATCTTCACGGAACCTCTACAGAAATTTAGCGAACGATTCAGCACATGATATTAAAAAGAAACCTGCTTTGATAAAGGAACTTCTAAATGACCCTGTGCATATTGATGTACTGGTTTCTTTGCGAATTAAATCGAGGTGCTTATTTTTTTATTCTCTTTAATATCGAACTCACTACCAAGAGCATCAAGCCACTAGCGAACCCTCGCGGAATAGCTCCTATGCAGGTTCATGTATAGTTTTCTTCGCCAAATTTCTGCACAGCCAACAGTACACGAAGATTCATTTTGTTCAAGCTTAGACGCTTTTGAATTATTGAGGTAAGCATAAATATATGATCCTTGCAACTTCTCTTTTTCCTAAATCCTGCTTAAAGATTCCTGTCCCTTCTAAATATAATTTTAAGATAAGATTAGAACCATGATTTTTAACATTTCTCGTCTTTAGGTAATTATTTGAAAATTGGGAGTCTTATCACATTTGTACTTTTTAAAGCTTCTGACATATTGTAAAAAAACATTAGAATCGAAATCGAATATTTTCATTTGCAATTATTAAGTATTTCTTTTAATTTGACTAGCTCTTTTTTAAATCCCTATTTAATTATGGCTTTGACTGTTTCAACTTTTTTCTCGGTGTTACATAATTTTCAATTGAGTGGCTGTCTCTTCAATAGATATAATCAACTTATTTAAAAGTTCATCTATTAATAATATTAGAATTTAGGCTGCATTTAGTTTAAATACTTATCAAATTTATTCTGGGATAATTTCAATGAATAAACGGATTTCTTTATGTTACAAATGAGAAATTTATGCTAAAAAGATATTGTTTTATAAATAAGTTTTATTCGTTAAGAAGAAAGAGACTTTAGATGAATTTAAATACATAAAAGACTTACTTCAAACACATTTTTCGACCAATTATTTTTTATTTACCGTATGAGATTTTAACTTACAACAAATTCATAAGCTGATACTAATTAAAAGTTTTTATTTTAGCAAACCCCATAATGATATAAATACGCAATTTAATCTCTACGCTGTTTTTAAAATACTTTTTAAATTATTAATTTCCTACATTTTGCAAAAAATGTGGCCTCTTCATACTTTGATCTTAACCCTGGGCGTTATTTTTAATTTTTTTGGTAAGTAAAGTATTACTAGATATTTTTCTTTATAACATGCATGTTAGAACAGCTATTATACATTCAATAATGTAAAATAATTTAGCAAATTTTCCAGCTTTAAAGACGTAATATGAAATTTTTCTTCTCTATTCTCGAATATTTAGAAGCTCTCAAAGTAAAAAAATCTGAAGAATAAAAAAAAAAGAATCAGGATTTGCAAGGCTTTCAAAACAGTATAAAAAACATACAGCTTGTAAGGTCCTATAATTTTTATCCAAAAATATTAATTCGGAATTTTGATTGTGATTTTTCTGTAAGAAAAATATATTAAATATGTAAATTTACTTTTTTCATATTAAAGTAATCACTTGTAAATACTTTACATTGGTTGAGGTGACGTAACCAATTTACAGGTTTCAAAATAGCTTTTTATAGTAGTGTATAAAAAGTTAAAAATCTTAAACAATCGCATTCTTCGACTTGATTTTTCAGAACTATATTATTCTTATTGATTTCAATCAAATCAATTTCATATTTTTCAGAATTTTCTTGAAAAACTTTCAAATCACAATTTATGTTGGTATTCAAGTATAACTTACATTCGAAAAAGATATTCGTGTTTTCTTTAACATGGCGGCGATTGACTACCGCTTCTAATTGATAGACTGCAATCGACCCATAAGAAATAAAATAAAATTATCGAACTACTTTTTGACCATTTTTAATACATTTTTAATTAAAAATTCATGAGTATTTTTTATACTTTCACAAAAATTTCATCGGCTATGAAGCCAGAAACAAAGGACTTTCTGAAAAAATTCGAAATGACTAGTGAAGATGCAAATGATCAATGTAATCCTAAAACAAATTAAAAAAAACCTTTTTTGTAGGATTTTTCCCTTTTTGACATGCCCTTCGATAATATATTTCTGTAGTATAAAAAAAGAGAATGATAAACTACGGAGGAACGATTGATTTAGGCCAATAATATATCTGCAAAGATGAAATTCACGTGAACAGTATCTGCAAATTTTATGGATATCTTAAAAATATTTTAAATTCCATTGAACTCTTTGAAATCTTCCACATTTTTTAGAAATTCCGCGAAGCTTTCCATATGATTTAAAACCATAAAAATCAATAAAACGTATGTTTTTTGTTTTTAAGGTTTAAATAGAAAGTACGTATCTTGTGAAAATATGATTCTGAGCAAACTGGAATTTTTTATTTCTAAAAACATTTTTTACAAAGAAAAAATGAAAAATATTGGTCTTACCAAAAAAAAAGTGTTGGGAAAATTTAGTCATTTTATTGAGTTGAACTATTTTTTGTACATTTCATTCATATTTTGTATAGTTTTGCTAAAAAAGATAATTTTGTGTTTCTTTAGAAGCTCGGAAAAGATTCTAAGAATCTTATTAAAAGGATGAAAATTGAAGCGTTGGTAAAAAATGGCTGGTTAATAAACTTATTCTTTTACTTTCGTGCCTCAATGAGTCATGTGAAAGCTCAATCCAATCCTAAGTGAAGATTTGATAAAAACTAACGACGTGAAATTTTATACAAAACTAATATCCTCTCATTTGGATAAGAATATTAACATTTAGGATCTCTTAGTTTCATATTTTAATACTCTTTTGACTAATACCTAATTTGAACAATAATATAAACTCTCTTATTTAAACATAGATAATTTTAATAATTCTTATTATTATTAAAGTCAAAGTTTGAATCTATGCTTTATTTTTTGAAATCGTGAGGCAAATTGAAATTTTGAAATCGTTAGGATCGAAGAAAGTAACTAAATGCTGGCACAATGCAAACCAACTCCGAGAAGGTCTCTTGGATCTGCCGGACTTTCTTCTTCAGGTTCTTCAATCAGAACTTATTTTGCCGAGCCTTCTCTTTGTACGATTACCGGGTCTTCTCTTTCTGCCAAGCCCCCTCCTCGTGTCAGGAGTAGGTCTCCTCCTGCCACTTCGCGTTATAGGTACATGTCTCAATTGCCACCTGAAAGACTTAGATTTGTTCGGCTGATTCCCAACGCCAATCAGAACCGACGATTCGAAATTCGAACATATTCTTTTCCTCATCATAAGCCACTTCACCTGAAAAGAAAAAATAATGTCTTTGAAACCATCCCAACCAATGAACAACCTGTACTATCAACATCTAATGGTGACGTATTTGCAATATTCGAGCACAATTATACATTTCTTCGTGGAATATACACAAAAAGTTATCGCTATGACAGTCAGGTTGAAACACGTGTGAAAATAAACATGCACAGCGGAGCGGCTGTGCAGATGACTCAAGAGGAAATAGTGGATTGTCCTTTAGGAACCAATCGTCGAATCTCATATAATTTTCAAATAATACTGTTAGACGAATTTTCATGAGATAATTTTAATTTAAAAAAAATGTAAAACTAGAAATATTATAGGGTCGATGATGCAACGCATGATGCAACCATCTCGCAAAGAAGTGCTATTAAGTTATCCTGATTTCGATTGCTAATTATTGAATTTAAATTTATACTTTATATTAGAGATCTATGAAATATCATTGATAATTATAAATTGAAGATTTAATATTCTTTAATACCGCTTTAATGCCATTCAAATTGTAATTGTAGTCTATTAAGTAATCTGCAACTTATGTATATTTGAATATAAGATATATAGCAGAAAAAATTGGAAGCAGGTTGTATAAAGTTTTTTAATTTTTGTGTTTAAAATGATACTGAAATCAATATCATTTTGATATTCAAAAAAACTGATGCCGAATTAAATGGAATTTTGATCTGCCGGAGGGAATGATCCTCTTTTGAGATCACAATGATCTGAGTCAGGATCATGCATGAAGTCACACCGAGATGGCTGACGTTCTTACAGTGCTGTAGCTCATATGCAAGCTTTCCATGGTTTCTGATCAGGCTAGGTACTTGAAAACTTTAAAAAACGAAATCTGGCATTAGAAAATATCACCTGATACGTGTAGTTGTCACTTTCCTGCGGTTAGATACAAATTTTAGTTTATGTCGTTATTACATGAGCGCCAAGGATTGGGAGACACTTTGTTTAGTCTGAAAACTGAATTAAAAAATTAGATCAAATTGATCCGAATGGACAGATCATTATGATCTCAAAAGTCAAATGATCGTTGGAGCAAAACGCTCTGCAACAAAATTGATCCTTTTTTTACTGTGTATTTGAAACCAGATTTTCACCTATTAGTAATGAAAAACATCTAACTTATAGCGCTCGAATAATTTAATGAGAACAATGTAGTGGAAAAAAGTACCCTTATGACGTAAAGCCTCTTTCTTAAGCGACAACTACCCTCTTTTGATAATACCTGCAGTTAACGTTTGGTTCCAAACTACCAAAGCCTTGGTAGAAGTACATAAAGAATTTTCCATTAGCTGTGGTATAGGGTACGCATCCTACGCCCCCTTCCGTATCTTTCTTTACAAAATATTTCACAATGTCAGTTATAAAAATGATAAAGAGAAATGGGTTGAAGCTGTCACCGTGTAGGGTACCCTGCGTTACTTTGACTTTTTGCGAGCGTTAATCACCATATATAAATTTTGCAACGGTTTTGACATGAAACGAGATTAATATCTTAAAATTTTTTCCACTTGCAACAAGGTTATGTCGTTTCACTAAATCTTAGCGTGACCGATCAAATCGTATTCCTTTTTTTAGAAAAAAGTTTTTATTAATTGACTTTGCATGTATGTGAAAAAACGAAGTACAGGAAAAAAGAGTAAATGAGGCGAAAGCCTGTGAAAGCTGCGTAAATAAACATGAATTTTGAAATAAATTTGATGTTCTTATTTCATAGGCCTTATGCTACTGTGCCCAAAAAATTTGTTTCTTATGTTGTTAAAAGTTTGCATTATTTAGAACATTTAACATTATTTTATTGAAAAGTTTTAGAAATAAAAGTCGCTTTAGACATTTATATTGTTACTCTACTCTTATTCCACTTGATAGGAGCATGCACTTTCTTACTTAAATTTACACGTCTGAGCCCCAGAGACAATTTTCCCTTTGATAGTACTGAGTACGCACATCGGCACTGATTCTTGTAGGACGATGAACCGGAAACGAACTAATCTATTAGACACAACTATATAAAGAGACTTTTTGTACCACATGAGGTTTCCCATTGACGTTAAATTAAAGCTCACTCTTTTCCAATCTAAATCGCTGAATCTTAAAATAATTCTCCAGCACAAACCCTCTGGACACATAATTATCTCTGGTCTCAGCGTCTACAATCGCTCTTAATTGAAAAATCCTGATTTTTCTGTTTGTGTCATTCTTTTCTTTAAATTTATCTTTTATCTAGATAAAGTGGGTTGACAAAAGCGAGAAAAGATTTGCCACTGAATTATCTTATGATAATTAAATTATTCGGGTTTTGTTATATTTATTTTTCACCTTATTAAAATAAATGCAAAAAAGCCAGCAAGCTACCTGTTTAAACCTTCCCCAGGACAGATTGTGCTTTTAAATGAAAGCTAATTTTATAAACAGTCGTCCACTCCGTGCAAATAAGTGTGCAATATTTGCGGACGGAGTTTCTTACGGTTTTCCTAACAATGATTAATGATATTATTTTGTTTCAAAATCACGCCTGACTAAACTAACTCTCAGTGCTCAAACATATTTTTTTAAAAGAAGTATGTTAGCAAGATTTAGGCAAATTGGCACGCTAACTTCACTCAATGGTATTGTGTCCCGACACGTCACAAAACTGTGGAAGGCGCTTCTAATAGTGCTTTGCGTTGACTGATTGTCATCCGTTCTCCAGCGATGATATTGGTACCGTTCTCGCGGACTCTTCGATCCTCACTTCGTCGAGAGGTTACGCACGCAACAACACTGTTTCGCGTAGCAGTTACTTGCAATCTATGTAACTCTTTCGCTGAAGAATTGGCCAGTTATTCAGGGGCGTATTTATTTTCTGTGTCTCCCGCTTGTTCGTTTTACTGATCAAAATAAAAATATTCGCCACTATTTGTATTTTTCAGGACTTCTTCAATTTTAGTCTATTTAGTTATATCTTTTTGCTGTAAAATATTTTTCTAATTGTTATAAATATCCCTGAAAGGCACACTTATGCCAGATGGTAAAACATGCGAAAGGAGAGTACAAAGCGACAATTAAATTATCTGTTTCTTGTTGTTTTTTCTTCTGTTTCTTCAAATTATCTGTTTCTGTTTCTGTCTTCTCTCCCTAGCATTTATTGTTGTCGAAGTTCTTGTTCTCTTGGCAGGTCTCTTTCTGCTATTGGGCCTTATTCTCAGGGTTCTTTGGTAAGCTGTTTTCCTTCAGCCGAGCCTCCACTTCATGACAAATCTAGGTCTCCTCATCCCGGCCATTCTTTTTCATATCTACTTACTCACAAACTTATAATACTTCAATTTGGTCGTTATATTCCCAAATCGAATCTGACCAGCAATTGAAAGTTCGTAAAAACTTTCTTCCACGCGCTGCAACAATCCAAAGTAAAAGGAGAACTTCGTTTTCTTTTGTCCACGTTATTGAAAATGCTTGGAATTCTACAACAATTTTAAAACACTTCTATAATACATGCGTAGGGTAAAATTGCAAACATGGTATTGAAAGGAAGGTTTTACAATGCATGTATTGTGTGGAATTGACCAAATTCCAATTGTACCTCAAATCTTAGGAATGAATCAAATTCAAGGAATTCAAGAAATTTTCGCTATTGGCGAAATTCATGACATTCATGGAAATTAATAGTTACATTATTAAGCCATTTCCCTTTCGAGGTAGGCCTGACTCACTCGGTAAGGGAAAGGAGTAGTGTGTGAAAGGGACAGAGAATTTTCAGATTGATCCAGAATTCTCTTGTTATTTATGTAAATAACACGTCCGTTCCGCAACACTGTTCCGACCCAGCTTGCTGATCAATCTCTCCAATAATCACCCCAAGCGAGGAATCTCACGAAGTCGTTATGTAAGGCTTCTCACTTGGGTCCATTAGTGGCCAAGGTCTTTTGTTTCAGGCTTCATTTACTTTACTGACACTCTTTTTATTAACTATTTGCCGCAGTACTTCCCTGTCCTGGCATACTTCTCTAGCTTCTTTTATGTTAATGCATTTGTTCATGCAGGTTCTCATGTTTCGGTGACTTCCTATGTCTCTTCTAACTAGGGTCTCATTCACACATTCTAAACATTCTTTCCGCGGTCTACCTCTGGGCACGCTGCCATTTACTTTACCTTGATACACCTGTTTCGTTAGTCGTTCATTTGGCATTCTCTCAACATGTCCGAACCATCTTAACCGATTTCTTTCCTATGTGTCTACTAGCGTCTCTTCTGCACCACATTTTTTAGAATTATCTCGTTACTTACTTTGTCCATCAGAGTTTTCCCGCATATTATGCGCATGAATCTCATGTCAATTGCGTTAATTTTACTCTTATCTTTTTCTTGATAAGTCCATGTCTCGCTAACGTATAGTACAGTTGGCACAAATATATAATTATGTATTGCCATTTTAGCTTTATTTGATATATTTTTACTTCTGATAAAGAATTAATGGAATTTCTGGTGTTCGAGGAATCAACCAAATTCAGGGAATTCGTGGAATTTAGGACATGTAAGGTATTTATGAAAATCGAGGAAGTCATGGAATTAAAATAATTTGCAAAATTAATGGGATTCGTGATATTCACGGAATTTATTGAATTTAAAGAATTCATGGAATTCACTGAATTAAAAGAATTTGCGGAATTCAGAGAAATCGAGCAATTCACAGAACTGCTAGAATTCATGCAATTTATTGAGTTTATAAAATGCATCGAATTTAGCAATTTAAGTAATTCATGGAATTAATGGAGTTCGCAGAATATGTGGGATTCATAAAATTCACGAAATTTACAGAATTCGCTGAACTGAATTTATATATTTCACGGAATTCATGAAATTCTAAGAATTCACGGAATTCATGAAATTCTAAGAATTCACGGAATTCATGAAATTCTAAGAATTCACAGAATTCATGAAATTCTAAGAATTCACGAATTCAGTGAATTCCGTGAATTCCGTGAGTTACGATAATTCCGTAAATTCTGCGAATATCATGCAGTGCGTTAATTCTATAAATTCCATGAACTCCTATAATACCAGGAATTCCTTACTTTCCATGGATTGCGTAAATTCCTTCAATTCTGCGAATATAATTAATTCTTGGAATTTAATGAATTCTTTGAATTGAAGATATCTTTGAATTCAATTGATTCTTTTAATTTAATGAATTCTTTAAATCTTGTGAAGTCCATGAATTTCATGAATTCCGTTAATTCCTAAAATTCCTCGAATGTCCATTTTTCTTTGAATCTCAAGAATTTTTTGAATTCCGTGAATTCCTGGAGGTCTGTGAATGACATGCATTTCGTTCATTCCGCGAATTGCTTGAAGATAGTGAATTCGATGAATTCCACGAAATTCGTGAATCCTGAGCGCAATACTGATCCGTAACATTTATTTAAATATAAAATTGTATTTCAGCAGCAACCAGAAACAAACAAAAATTAAGTGAATTCGGGATTTAATATAAAAATAATATGGCCTTAACAGATATTCTGGAACCCTGAAAAAAATTGTTAATTTTAAATTTGTATACGTTTGAACATTTAAGCAAAATTCCTATTTACTTTTTCAAGATTTAAAGTATTTTTCTTTTTTTTTGCATTCCCATTGAAATGTGAACTGAATTATTTTAACACAAATAGAAAATATAATTCAGGTGGTTGAAAAGAATAGGTAAATCATTCGCATAAGCTACAATTAGGACTTCAATTAGATGGTTTATCAATATACCTCTGAAGTCTATAGCTTTTAAAAATTCGATTCGGACAATATTTAATAAAGCACACATCGGATATCCATATTTCCAGATAAGAACTTATTGTAAGTTATGTATGTAACCGAATTATTGTGAATAAACAGTAAGAACTTAGGGGTATATTTTGTTGTAGGTAAAATTTTAGTGGTATTCACTATAGTAAAACGAAGATTGTGACTTTTTCATTTTATTTAAGTAGACAAAACAAAACTTTTTATTTTTTCCCCAGCGGTCTTAATTTATTTTTAAATGGCGCCAGGCAAACGTTACTTTGCCGCCCTGCAAGAAAACCATTTTAAACTACAAAAAGGACACTGGTAATCCTCGAATAAAACTATTTTTGTTAAACATGTTTTTTAAATGTTCAAGCTCATTATTTTGGCAGAGTGGCGTAGGTAGCTGAATACCCTACGAAAGATAGATATGAGAGGTCTATAAAATAAGTAAATCATGGTTACATAAGAAAATATCCTACACATATAATTTACTCACACCAACAGTAATCCATCGAACAGGTAAAAAAAATGGCAGCAAACAAAAATTCTTTTAAACCACTCTGTAGCACAGCAAATAGATCAGAGATCACTTTCCCCCACACAACTTAATCGATTCTTCCTTTGATGAGGCTCGAACAACAAAAGACAACGATTTCGCTCGTCTCGGCAGCACGCAGGCCGCCCAATCTCTCCCCTTCTGCGCAGGTGGACGAGATGTATCTTCTGCGTTGTCGCAATGTCATGAAGTATGGAGTGAGATTTCGGGACCTTACTGCTCAAGAGATGGTGATAGTGGTGCTGCGACGAATCCTCAACGGTGAGATTTGAATCACCCGAGGTACAGGATTTGAAATACGGGAATCTCATGCACATTCAATACCCGGTGAACAACCTACGGTTGCGCCTGCACCTGTGCGACTTAAACCCGACTTGCTTCCTCGTTGTTCTTAGCGCTAGTCCTTGATGAAAAATGATACTCCAGGGAAGAACCACTCTCTCTTCCATCCCCCTCTCGTACTCGAAACTCGATGAACTTCATAAAAAAATAAAACAAAAACCCCGAAATAATTAACAAGTGTGACTTACTCTTTCTCCCTATAAAAAGCCCATGAGAGTGTGTTTTACGAAAATATAAATATAAAACATTCCAGAAAAAATAAGGAAAACATTAAAAGAAATAAGATAAGTTGGCCCTCGTTCGAACCTCAATTGTCTGTTTTTAATGGATATTTGCTCCGAGAGGGGAAGAGCTGTTTACAAATAAAAAAACCAAAGAACATATGCAAAATAATTTGCAGGTGAAACCTGCAAAATTACATTACATCGTTAGAGAGTCAGAAATCTCTCGAACTTGGGGTACGACATATCGAGTATGTAGGGTACGAAACGCCTACTAGGTCGGGTACGAATACTCAGATGTTACAGTTTTGAAATTTTACAGCTGATGATAAGCATGCCATGGTCTTAAAAAAGTTGAAGGTATGCGGATTCTACTTTGTGGAACTAGGTTTTGAGGTATGAGCTTAACTGAAATTACTAGGGGTGCGATTCCGATGCCCACTTATCTAGTCTGTGAGCACACCCTGTACGAGACTCTGCTTTTTGAGTTTAATCAAATATATTTTAGGTTATGGGCTAGCTGCACCTTTACCACTGTTAAAAGAACTGGAAAATCTCTTGTGCTAAGAGGGTTAAAGCAAGAGATATTGGAGATATTGGCGGCGGCACATTTTTTTTCTAGCTTCATGCACGAAGACCGCGCCGTGGCATATTAGCAGCAGTATATTGATAATTTAGCTTTTTTATGCACCAGAATAAGTAACCTTTTCTTTTCTTCGATACCTGTTTTTCACTGTGAATACAACTGTGCTGGATGCAGTGAGGTATTCTTTTATTTCTCTTGCCGAACCTAAATTTTTTTTCGAAACAACATGCTCGCACGCCGGGAATTATTTATCTTACTATAAGTGTTGTTGCTGAAACTTTTGTCGATATCAGATTGACAATAGCCGGGTAAAGTTTTTTTTTCTGAGACTAAATTTTTCGCTTAACGAGAAAGTTTTTTTTGAAAAGCTACTTTTATAATTACGAGGGTAGTTCAATAAGTCCTTAGAATGAAGTATAAAAACAATTTTTTTTGGGTAAATTTTTTTTTATTTTTCAACACAATGTCCTTGGAGCTCTATACACTTGGTCAATCGCTTTTCAAGTTCTTTTAACCCTTCAGAAAAGTGCGTTTTCGGAAGTTCCTCAAAATAAGCACTTACAGAGGCAATGATGTCTTCGTTGTCTGGAAATCTCTGTCCACCGAGCCATTTTTTCAAATTTGGAAATAAGAAAAAGTCATTGGGGGCTAAATCTTGTGAATACGGTGGGTGTTCGACCAATTCGAATTGTAGTTCTTCAATTTTAGCCATTGAAACGAAGCATGTGTGAACTCGGGCGTTGTCGTGATGAAAGAGAATTTTTTTTCTCGCCAAATGTGGTCGTTTTTTTTAAATTTCTTCTTTCAGCTGCTCTAATAATGATGCATAATATTCACCAGTGATTGTTTTACCCTTTTCCAAGAGAGGCGACCACTCTATTCCGTTTATTCTCAGCTGAGAGCAAACGCGGCACCCATCTTGCCGATAGCTTTTTCATGCCTAATTTTTCATGTAGATTTGAAACAACTGCACCTATAGATATC
>NC_046660.1:12993676-13003247 GCF_010883055.1 Belonocnema kinseyi
TGTTTGATTACCGCTCTGAACTCGTTTTTTTCAATTTTTCTTAACGAACAATTTTTTTTTCAATTGGTTATAAAAACACGTAAACTCAGAAGATGTGGACTGCGACTGCACCGAAAATCTAGTCGGGAGTGGTGCTGACTGAAAAAAGATGATTTAGAGCGATTCGCGCGCCATATGTTGGTCATTCTAAGGACTTATTGAACTACCCTCGTATGATTTACTGAATGTGGTTTGAATCTAGGCTGTACGGTGAGACAATGTTTGATAAAAATTATTCCCGGTACTGAGCATAAATGCTTTACTCTAGCGAGGAGTTACAAATACTGGAATAAGAGGGAAATGAAGCTGAGCTAGTTGCATTCCAATCCTTCAGTCTGTTCCAAAAAGTAAATAGTTTTAAGGGTATTACAGAACCCGGGACTCTGACCAACGGCCAAGGTGGCTCCCTGGCAGATCTGGAAGTTCACCAAGATGGGTTAAGCGGAGTAACAACGCCCTTGATTGAAGAAAGTGCCAGTGCTTTAGCTCAAAAAGTTACAGATTACATAATAAAATCTAAGTCTGATATGCTGCGTTCGAGTAATGTGCAACAGCAACTGAGTGCGCACATTTAAAAGCCCGGTACGGCTACTAAGTCTCAGGTCAGCCCTTTGGCACAAGTACTGAGTATGTTGGGCAAAATTAAAAGCATGATGCAGGCCCAGCAGATGACAGCCGAGGCGAACCTCGAGACTGCTCACGTAAACGAAATTGCACAGCACGAGAATGCCAAGATAGTGAGGATTTCAGACAGCTCACTATGGCTAATATTCCTTCGGCTACTCTTAACCCGAGTACACGATCCCTGAACTCGTATTAAGAGAGACTACACGCTGACTACGAAAACATCAATGTAACTCTGGCTTGATAAACTTAAATCTGAGTTAGCAGCGACTGAACTACTGGACATAATTGATAAGACATTTAGAGCACCCGCATATTTATATTCGAAAATTAAACAGAAAAGAGAGGTGGTGGCTCGAGATATAATTATTAGCCACATTGATGAGTCCTATCACAGAAGGGTGATTGATATTAGAGAGCCAAAAGATGTTCTTGATAAGTTGAGAGAAATCAAACAGAATCTAATGTCACTCACACTTCAGCGAGACCGAAAATGTATAATTTAGGAATTATACCTAAACAATCAGTTTTGAATTTGATTACATAATTTGAAAAGCAATTTCTGAAATTTATCTAGAAATTAGCCATGCAAATAACACTTTATCTATAAGTTCCCAAAAGGAAATCAGTTATAATGACATAAGAACTTTTTTGTTCAAGAATAAGGGAAGTAAATACGAGGCAATGGGTCCTCAGGTGAATCAGGCTTCAACTTCGACTAGTAAGCAGCTGTGTTGCAGGTGCAATAAGCCTGGGCACTGGAGTGATCAATGTCCACTAAAAGACTGTAACTTGTGGAATTGTTTATAATGTAACATGGACGTAAAAATCGCTCGAAGAATTGTCCTAAAAACCACAACCAAGGTAAGCGTTTTAATTATGCTTAGACAAAAGCCGAGGAGGTCGAAGTAAAGTTCAGGTTTCAAAGGGTGGAGGGGATAATAAAGGGGAAAAATGGTTCCGGGGAATCGACAAATATAAAAGCAGGCGAATGAATAAGAAAAACAAAATGGTAAGGCGAATCGAAGGCCCACCGAATGCTCTGAAGGATAATACCGGACTTATGTTACAGACTATGTATTTTTCCCGCACTAATGACGATTCTGATGAGGTTGTTTTTTTCGCGGATTCGGGTGCTATAGAGCACATTGTTAACGAGGGTCTAATTTTGTCTAATTTGAAGACAAGTCTCCGAAAATAGAAATAGATGGTAAGGACGATACATTTCTGAGATCGAGTAACGAGAAGAATATCCGTTTAACTAATGTTTAGCAGCCTCAAATGTGGCATATAATCTTATTTCACTAAGACGTTTTGCCGAGGCAGGATTAAGTATAAGCATCGACGGCGAGTTCTTTGATATTTATGATAAAGAAATGGGAAAAAGTTATTTCACGGGTACTTACGAAGAACCGAACTGGCTAACCAGGGTGGCAGTCAAAAACAGGCTAACAGTCCGAGGCTTCTTTCATTCTCTTCGTTAACATTTCATTGACCTGATTTAATATTTCTTCTTTGTGGCATTCCGGATGTCGTGGTTGACGTATGTTAATATTTGCTTCGTCTTTTAGGATGATTTTATATGACGCGAGACTTGTGTAGGATAGGGGATCTCCTTGCAGTGAGAAAATGTCGTGATAAGAGATGGCTATTTTTTCAATCTGCATTCTGTGTGCATCTTCTGTAAGTTCAAGCCTTTAAATTTCCGTTCAATAATTTCATTTGGAATGTAGGGATTATCTTCTATGAGAATGTGCCCCTAATTTTTGTTTGTTTTTACGCTTATCATTTTTATGATGTTTTTAGGAATAAGGATACCGTCGTACTCCAAGGGATAAACCTTTTTGTCGAGCTGGAGGGAGCTGTTTGACAAGTTAAACTGATAAGAGTAGAAAAATAGTGTTCCAGTGATGCCTTTCTCGGGTATGGGAAAATTTTCTGGTGAAATTACAAAGATATGTTCTTTTCCTTGAAACTTAAACTTGGTGACTCCGTTTGTCCGGTGCTTATCATTTCCGATTGAAAACTCTTTGTTCATTTAAATTCTCTGGTGATATTTGTTAACGCAATTTCGTTTTATTAGATTTATCGATGCGCTACTATCTACTAACAGTTTTACAGGTTTGGTGGATCCGTGTAATTGTCCTCTAATAGAATATGATCTTCCAGATATTGCTGATATGTTGTCTGCGATTTCATTTCCCTATCTTTAATATCTTTCTCTTCCGTTTCTTCTTGGAGATAATTCACACGATTTAGGGGTCGACTTGCCGGGGCTTTCGTATGAAAATTTGTCAGTTTGAAGAAACATTGATTTTCTGAGTGTCCAGGGATTTTGCAGTGATTGCAAAATAACTGGATTCTCTGCATTTCCATGTTAGACATCCGGTCTGATAATTTGTGTAGCATGCCGATTATATCTGCATTTGGAGCAACTAAGGGGGTATTCTCCGTCGCTGAAGATAGATTTTTCTTAATTTCGTCTACCATGGCTTCTTTCTTCTCATTAGTGTGTGTTTAGTAGTTTACCTAATTTTGAATTTTCTACTTATGATAACGGATGTCGGGTGGTATTTCGCGCCGCCTTATTTATTCTCTATATCGTTCGTTACAATAAAATACTCACGTATGCGTATAGTCCATGGTGAAGTCAAGCCTCTAGCCAGTGACTATTTTCTAATTTAAATTCACTATTTGAAACGAAAGTGATACAACTTTGGCCAAATATCATAAATGAATCGATGAACGTTTTGTAACGAAAGATCTACTCTCGCGTATTCGACTAGCCTTACGAGGTTTTAGAGAGTCGTGACAGAACGTTCTTTTTGCTTTAAATTTTTTTTCTCTTTTTTTTTACTCACTTGAGATTTCCATTGAAGATTGTTGGTGGCTGCTTCAGTGGATATACTCGTTCTGGTCAGCCTTGGGTTTGAGAGTCCGTAAATTCTGCAATTTCAGTGGTGGCAATTTGTTTGGGTAACGTCTCGCCTTTTAGTCTAATTTTCTAGACAAGGAATCACTGTCAGCCTACTAAGTTCAGCTTAGTACGTGTTTTCTGATTTTAATTCCTTAAAAAAAGGTTCTCATTGATACTTTTTTGAGAATGACGTATCAATCAAAAGCATTCTGGCGTGGATCGTCAATTTATGTGACGGTCTGAATGAAAAGTCACTTTAATATAATTTTGTCGTGAAGTAGATTCTTAGAACTGGTCAGATAGTTTACTAAATGAAACACAAGTTGCAGCCATAGCAGTTAGACAAGGAATGAATCTGGAGCCGAGGCCCTGCTGGGACGGTCCCACGATGATATAAAAAGGGAGGGAGTGATATCTATCTAGTCTTTTCCTACGAAACTGCTCTCTTTGAAAATAATGGGATTACAAAGCTTAAACATTTTAAACTATTTTTTCTATCTTCACATCCTTACGACTAGCAAGCCAGTGGTCAAATAAATGGAAGATGTCCTAGATACGTTTTTCGGACATCCCTAAGACGTCTTTTACAACATGTTATTTGGACATTCTAGACATGCTCTTAAAATGTTCAATGTCAGTACGAAATATGCCAACAGAACATCCATGACACATAGACCAAAGAATAATAGTTTATATAAACATTAAAGCTTACTCTTGTTAATATTAAAATATCCTTTCCGATCTATTACTTAACATTCCTTTCTATAATTAGCCATGGTTCTCTTGTCGGTTAAAAAATTCGTCTCTTTTGGTATAAATTTTACTTCTTTCGATTACCTTTTTTTAACCAATTATTTAATAGAAAAAATGCTGGCAACAATCTACGTGTCATATCATCATTATTTTCTATGAAAACACTTTGGAACATTTTAATCACATATAAGACTCAAGCGCAAAACTTTTGTCGACGAATTATTTTTTATTTACTCTGTATACATTATCAAAGACGTTAAGCTTTTAAGGTAGAATAACATACATACGTGTACTTTCAATATTATCGCTTAAGTTTCTCAAGGTGAAATAAATAAGGCAAGCAGGGGATTTCAATTTCCTATAAATTCATACGGTGATTCTAATTACAATTTGTTATTTCAGGGATCCCCGCAATTATATAATTACGCAATTCATTCGCTACGCTGCTTTCAAAATTCTATGATAATTAGTTTTTTCTACGTTTTGGAAAAATGTGGAATCTTTGTACATTAATGCTAATCCTGGACGTTATATATAATTCTATTGGTAAGTAAAGAATCACTACCTATTTTTATTATTTAAAAAATTATTCTTTATACAATATGTATGTTGGTACATCCATTCGCTTTAATCAATATAAGATACTACGTAGACTCTTAAATGATAAACAATTAATATTATCCATATCATTATTTAGACAAATTTGTAGTACTTTCTCATCTTATTCAGCATTTCATAGGTTTTTTAATGAAAGCGTTTCACCTCTGAATATTTAGTTTTGATCGCTCTTCAGTTTATGCTTAAGTTTCTAAGACAAAATATGAAATTTTTCAAGTAGGGAAAAATTGGTTAAATGTGTAAATGTACTTTCTTCACATTAAAGTACTCACTTGTAAAAATGATATTTTGGTGGGCATGACGTAAACGATTTAAAGTTTTGCAATACCCAAAAACTTGTGTCGTTTTTATAAAAATCTCATTTTTTCATTTTTTTCTTTTCTCACGATAACAAAAATTCACATCCTATCAAAAAGTGATTTTGACACGCTTATAGATCTTTTTTTGTTAAATAATTCTTGCAAATTGATATTTTCTCGTATCTTGCATAGTTTGACTGCAAAATAGATTCTTTTATGTTTTATTAATTTTTTTTATTATAGTTCAAAACAAAACCGTTAATCAAAAAATGCTGATTTACGAATTCCACCTTTTGTTTCAGTCCCTTAAACTGGTTGTAAAATTACAAAATAATCTGGCTGGTCTTTCAAAAGTTATCTGGGTTCTAATTTAAATTTACCGCTATTAATGGTACTTCAGCCTCTGTGTCCCACTGCGAGCACTGGTTTGGCATTTGGCCGGTGTGCGGCGCTAGTTCTACCCTCTCTCGCAACTTAGATTAATTGAACGAGATGTAAGAATGATTAAACTGGCGACCGCGAATTAATTTTCAGGGTCACCATGGCCTGCTGTTTACCATAGCTTCTGAGGTCCGGAATATTAATTAACATTTTCGAATATCTTAAAATAACTCATTTTTTTATGGTCACATGCTCCTTAGAAATTTTACTTCACTTCAAAATGATCTGAGAAATGTGCAATATATTTTAAAAGAAATACAATTTGTATCACAAAGTCAAATATTTAATTGCTAATATTAATTGGAGCTATTTTAAATTAAAAATACTGAATTTGTTAACCTAGGTGCAACCGACTTAAACGAAATACAATTGAATTATCGAATCGCGATTTTACTATTTTTAATGCATTTTAAATTATAATTTCATAAATATTTTTCATGCTTTCACAGAAATATCATCGGGTATGGTTTCCGAAACAAGGGACTTTCTAAAAAATTTTGGAATGAGTATTGAAAATGCGAATCATCAAGGTAATCCTAGTAAAAATAAAAATGTATAATAAAAATTAATAATAGCAGGGTTAGTCATTAGACAGTTCAAAACTGTTGCTAATCTCTTTAGCTGAAAAATCTTCTATATGTATGAAATCTTGTTTCTAAATTTTTAAAATCTAAAAACTAGCATTATAATAATAATTATAGAAATTATTTTTATTAAAAAATTTATCAAATATTAAGGTAGTAAGAATGATTATTTTTTATGGCTTATGAGAAATAAAAAATATCAGGTTCAATTTTTAAAAAATTGTTACAACTGATATTGTACGTTTAATAAACTCTCGTATTTCAAAACATATAATCAAAATAATAATAATTATTATTTAATAAATAATTTTAAAATTGAGTGAGATGTTAAAAATGATATAATTCAGACCATAGGTCTGAAAAATGAAAAAATAAAACAAATAACATTGCTTCTCAACATCTTTTTGATCTTACTATTATTATTTAAATAAGAGCTTATTGCCAAATTTCATTTTATGCATTTGTAAATTATATCGAAAATGTCAAATCGACATGATGAAAACAGATGGTTAAATGATAGCACACTGCAAACGAACCGTGAAATAAAGAATCTCGACAGCTTTTTTGTTGTAATTTTGGATAAAACTTTGTTCATGTTATTACTTGTTTATTGTAAACTATACTTATTTATCTATTTAAGAATACATACATTTAGAATGTGTTATTTATTGAATTACAAAACAAGAATATTATTTTCGTTTCTCTATTGCAGACTCCAGTTTACAGTTTAGACATTCACTTTATGGAGCCCCTATTTCCGGTGCTCCTCGATCCGGAACTTCTAATTCTCCTGAAAGACAGAATTCTCGTGGAATGTCTGTCGCCCCTGCCGGACCTTCCTTTTCTAGTTCTGCGATCAGAACTTCTTCTCCTGCCAAGCCTCCTCTTCGTGCCAGGTGCAGTTCTCCTCCTGCCAATCGACGTTATATGTACATATCTGAAGTGCAACCTCAAAGAATTAAATTTGTTCGGCTTATTCCGAACGTGAACCATAAGCGGCGATTTGAAATTCGAACATACTCTTTTCCTCGTGATAAATCAATTCATCTGAAAGCAAAACATAATGTCTTCATACCCATTACAACCAAAGAACAACCCGTATTAGTAACATCTAATGGTGACGTATTTGCAATATTAGAGCACAATTATACATATCTTCGTGGAATATACGCAAAAAGATATCGCTATGCAAAGCAGCTTGAAAGGCGTGTGAAAATAAACATGAACAGTGGTTTCGTTCAACAAATGAATCGAGAAGAAATGGTCGAATCTCCTTTAGGAAGAAATCGCCGACTCTCATTCTATTTTGATATTATACTTGTAGACGACTTTTGTTTATAAGATCGTTTCAATTTGTAAAAAAATAAAAATCTATATGTTCAAGACTGTAGTTGATCCAAGAGTGGATAAAAATGTTATGAATAATTGAAATGGTATATAACTGGAAGTAAAAGCGCGCTACGTGGTGTTATTACATGGTTCTGATTTCGATATCTAACCATTAAATTTTAATTTATACTGGATTTTAAAGTAACATGTATTTAAATAAATAATTATGAATTAAAATATATATTATAATAGCTTCATCGGGTTTCATACATAATAAAATAAAATATAAAATATAAAATAAAATATAATATAATAACTATAGTAACTTGTGAGACTGACTCAACACACTGAAGAAGTTTTTTTTTTACTCTAAAATTCCAGTTGGCAAAATTTCAGTTAATCCTGTCCCCTTGTCATGTGCCAATGCTTTTTTCAATCATCGAAGCACTTCTGATAATCATTTTGTGTATAGCCTTGAGTTCTTTCAGCGATGCCGTTTTTATCTCCTCCATCGTTGAAAATCGATGTCCTTTCATGGGTCTCTTCAGTTTTGGGATAAGAAAAAAGTCATTGGGGGCCAAATCCGGTGAATAGCATTATTGACTTCATTCAACATCTCCTGAGCGATGGTCATGCGATGGATCTTTTGTTCAAAATTAATCAGTTTTGGAACAAATTTCGCTGATACACGTCTCATGCCCAAAATGTCCGAAAAGATAGCATGGCGTGAGCTAACCGATTTGCCAACATCTTCAGCAACTTCCCTGATGGTAATTCGGCGATTTTTCAACACCATTTCTTCCACCACTTGAACGTTTTCATCTATTGTTGACATGCTGGGACGTCCAGGGCGAGGTTCGTCTTCGACATCCTCTCGGCCTTCTTGAAACAGCTTGTACCACTTGTACACATTTTTCTTACTCAGAGTAGACTCACCGCATGCAAGTCGCAAAGCTTCCTTGTTTAGTCCTAGGGTGGCAGGGGGGGGGTACCACCCCTAGGCCGGCAGACTCTCTTGCGATTGGAACGGAAGCCCTACCGTATTCTGTTGTGCTTGCAGATTAATATTGACCCGACATAATGAGCATGCTGCGAAAATGGAGTTCGTTACACCAACTGTTTGGCGGGAGCCCAAGAGCAAAGACGATTGTTATTTTTGTTTGACTGACGCAGTAGGATTCGACTCCAGTAATTTACAAAAAAATCAGTATGTAATCATTTCCAGCGTAACCAAAGCTTGTATGTCTGAGATAAGTAATAATGATGCATCTGATCTATCTTGATGCATCTGTAGATGATATGTAGATTGATGCAAAGAAGAAAAAAGATAGTACGTCGTGCCTATTCAGTATAGAAGAACTGAATGATTTAACCAGAGAACTAGTGCTGCCGAAAGATAGGGCTGAATTGCTATCTTCAAGACTGAAATAAAGAAATATGCTGTCTAAAGGAACGAAGGTTTCTTTTTTTTGGAATAGGGATGAGTCATTCCGAAAATACATCACAGAAGAAAGCGATTTGGCAGACCTGCCGGATCGAGCCTGAAATTTACCCCCACCATATCTACCGTTTGGGAGCCGCAAAACAGAAGGTGCATGATTACCACTGTGAGTTCCTGTGTAAGCCGGAAATGCACGATTAGACTTCGGTTTTCTGCTTTAGGATGATTGTCGATTTGAAAGCTTCGGAAGACTTCGGTGGTCTTCTATTTATATCTCGATCCCCATTTGAAAGAAATAGAAGAAATTGGCGAATTTAATGTTTCGCATGATTATTCATTCCATGCATGAGTCGATTTTGAGGTTATGTTTTTCTGTGTATATACTATAAATATTATTACTAATATATATAATTAAAAATTTGTAATAAGGACAACCGCAGGATATCGCCGGGAGCGGGTGCTAATCTGAAAAATTGCACCCGCTTCCAGCGAAATCGCGGTAAAATTTCAGCCATAACCACGTCTC
>NC_046660.1:13003347-13004756 GCF_010883055.1 Belonocnema kinseyi
ACCTTTTCCCTTGAAAATATAACAATTTTGTTGAAAATTCGTTTTTTTTCTTGTTCAATTCAATTTTTTAGCACAGTTTTTATCTGGAAATTGTACTATTCCTTAGTACAATTCTTTTTTTTAATTTTCCTTTTTTTTAATTTTAAAAATCTTTTCAAATACTCACTTAAAATTAATTTTTCAAACTAAAAAATGATTTTCAATTTTCTTAGCAATCACAACAATTTTTGTTATTCTTTTTGAATATTTTACAATTCTCAAAAGCTTTTTTTTTAAATCTGCAAAAATCTACATCGTGTTTCAAATTATTTCAAATAATTTCAAGTTTTAAATTAATTTTGAATATTATTCTAATTTTTACAATTTTTTAAATTAAATTATTTTAAAATACGAAATAACCGTTTAAAATTTTTTATGACTTTAACATTTTAAAGATTTTTGGTTAAAAAATACAAATTACGCTATTATTTTTAAGGTTCAAAATGATAATAATTCACAAAAATTTCAGTTCGTAATATTAAAAATTGAACGATTAAATTAATTTTTTAACTAAAAACTTTTTAAAATAAAAGTTACATTTTTTTATTTTAAGTTGTTCCAGATTAATATTTTTGCATTGTTATTTAGAGATAAAAATTTTAGTTCGCCAATTGAAAATGTTAGAAATTAACTTACTATCAAAATAACTGAATTCATCCAAAAAAGTAAATTTTTTACCAAATAGTTGACTTTTCAGCCAAGAAAGAAATTTGTTTAAATTCTTTACATGTAATGCAAATTAATCGTGTGTTCTTACTCAGTTTAATTACATTCAAAATTATTTCTTAGCATAATTATATAGGTTGAAATTTTTATTTTAGTACCTTAGAATTAAGAATTAATTTTTTACAGCATTTTGAACTTGAAACAGGTGGAAAAAGCCTGAAAGGCATAAAAAACCACCGAAAATGACTTAAACAAAAATTTGAGAATAAAAAAAGAAAAAGAAGTTCTCCTCGCCTCTAACAAACTAACAATAAATAAAATCATTTTATAGAATGTATACATGAAAACAAAATCGGGGTGCTTTCTGGCCGTGAGTCCCCTCGCCTCTCACAAACCAAAAATAAAGAAAAACATTTTATATAAAATATACATTAAAAAATCGGGGTGCTTTGTGAGCGTGAGTCCCCTCGCCTCTCACGAATGAAAAATAAATACAAGCATTTCATATATTATATAAATAAAAAACAATATCGAGGTGCTTTCTGAACGTGAGTCCCCTCGCCTCTCACAAGCAGAAAATAAAAACTAAAGATACTTCATTTACACACACATTCAATCATCATTCGATCCGGCATGCTGTAAACAATTAATTCTGAATTCTAAGGTACTAAAATAGAAATTTCAACCTATATAATTATGCTAAG
>NC_046660.1:13004856-13015161 GCF_010883055.1 Belonocnema kinseyi
ATAAACTTCCAAGCATACAATTTTAAGTGTGAAGACTTGAATCCCATCGAGTTGAAAATTATTCTTATGGAATAGTTGGAAATTTTTGAAAATTAAATTTCGAAAACTTAAAATTTTTATTGATGCCATCTTTAAAACTCTCATCTACAAACATTTCAGTATTTAACGTTTTAAAACTTTTCTTTTTTTTTAATTTCAATCTGAAGCTTTACAAAATTTCAAGAAATTTTAAAAGATTTGTATGGATTTTAAACATTTGAGGATATTTTAAAAGATGTCTAAGAATTTTCCATTTATTTTTACTATTTACAGGAATTTCAAAGAATTAAAAAATGTTTAGAAGGCTTATTTTTAAAAATTCCAAAGTAATTTAGAAATCCTTAAAAAAAGTTCGAGGAATTTCAAAAGATTTTGAAGGATTAAAAACATTTGAGAGAATTTTAAAGATTCCAAGGAATTTTCACTGATTACAGTAATTTAATATGATATATTGAAGGATTTGAATTATTTCAGGGAATTTTCAAAATTTCAAGGAATTTTCAAAAGCTTAAAAAAATGTAAAGGTATTTCAAAAGGTTTTTAATATTTGTGAATGTTTTAAAAGATGTCAAGTAATTTTCAATTTATTTTGATAATTTCAGGGAATTTTAAATAATTTTAACAATTCTAGCAGAGTCAGTTTAAAAAATTCCAAAGGACTTTAGAAATCTTTAAAACTCGCCAAGGTGTTTGAACAGATTTTGAAGGGTAAAAAATACTTGAGAGCATTTAAAAAGTTTCCACTAAATTTTTAATTGTTCACAGTAATTTAATATGAGATTTTAAAGGATCTGAAATATTTCAGGGTATTTTCAAAATTTCAAGGAATTTTTAAGAGCTTTAAAGAAAGTAATGACATTTCAACAGATTTTTAAGAATTTTAAATATTTGAGGATGTTTAAAAAGATTTTACTGAAATTTTAATTCATTTTTAAAAACGAAAGGAATTTCAAAGAATTTTAATAATTATATCAAGGTTGTTTAAAAAAACTCCAAAGTACCTTCAAAATATTTAAAAGATGTCAAGGTTTTTTTTTTAAATTTGAAAGGTCTCGAAATATTTGAGAGTATTTTAAAAGGTTTTAAGGAATTTTCAATTTATTACAGTAATTTAATATGAGATTTCAAATTATTTAATACATCTTAGGACATTTCACTAGATTCTAAGGAATTTTCAAAGGATTTAAAATATTTTAAGGTATTTTTAAAATTGCAAGGAATTTAGTTTTTTTTTGTTGACAATTTGTCAAATTAGTGGAAAAATTTCTTTTCTGAAAATTTAACTATTTTGTAGAATTTTTGTTTGTTTTTGTTTAAAAATTAATTTCTTTTGACTACAAGAAAATTAATCTTCTTATTTAAATTTTTTTTAGAAAACTAATCGTTTAGTTAAAAAATAAATTAGATTAGAAATAGATTAGAAATTTAGTTAAAAAATACATTAGATAAAAAATAAATTCGCCAATTTCTTCCGAAGCTTTCAGATCGACAATCATCGTTCTGCAGAAAACCGAAGTTGAATCGTGCATTTTCGGTTTACACACGAACTCACAGTGGTAATCATGCACCTTCTGTTCTGCCGCTCCCAAACGGCAGGTATGGTGGGAGTAAATTTCAGGCTCGATCTAGCAGCTCTCCGATTTAGTATACTGTAAAAATGATCATCATCTTATGAATAAATTAAAAAAAGATATACCCAAAACTGTGGCGTAGAAACTGTTTGTAGATTCTTCAAACCCGAAAATACTCCAAAAACATTATGTTTACAGTTTTATTAAATACAAATTTTTCATTTTTCCAAATCAATGTTCGAACTTTTGTTTCTATATTGCAATGTGTCGAAAGAGTTTTTACATTATCATGATTCACGATTGTGAAAGTATTAGAATTGTCCGAAATTTGGCACCGCAGTTTTTCAACGGGTCTCCATGTTTTCAGACCGTTCGTGAACAAGTGAAAAAGTCACACTTTTTTTAGGTCATAAAAAACAGCAAATTGGTTTATCAGCTATTTTGTATGGAAATTCTAAAAGTTAGAGCATTTAAAACATTTTTTAGCAATTATTTTAGATTCAAAAATCTTATTTACCGCCGTTTCTATATTTTAATTTAAGGGTAGTTTTTAAAAGATAGGGGTAGTTTGAAAAAATTAATTTTTGAAGTTTTCGAGTGTCCGAAAAAGTCCCAAATTCTAACATGAAGAAAAAGTCAAAATTCGGTTGTGGAGGTGCTAACGGAGCGCACCTGACGCTTTCACTCTAAACTGTTGGTGGTTCAAACTTTTTAGAAAGGGGCACCTCGATCTTCAGAGATATTTATCAATTCGAAGATACATGTCGATTTTGATAACCTTTCTTTCAAAGCATAAATGTACTACAAAATTAAAATCGCCCGGAACATATGTCTATTATCCTTCCTAATTTAGAAATATAACTGAAATGCACTCGGGTTTACAGAAATGCATCGAAATGGCATGGAATTAAAAGGGATTCCAAAGAGTTTCATATAATTTTAAAGGTTTGTATTGGATTTTCAAAGATTACATTGGATTTGAAAGGATAAAGTGGGATTCTGAATGATTGCATAATATTTTTTAGTACTACATGTGATATAAGGGACTATATGAGATTGCATGCGATTGCAAAAGATTTTTTGATTAAACAGAAAAAATTAGGGTTACGAAGCTTTGAAAATAATCGTTCAAGCAGGGTAATATTTACAGGCCTGTAGCGTGTTGTATGTCTGGCGTAGACATCTGAGATTCATCACTGAAAGAATTCGTCAGGCGTCCCTC
The DNA here is from genome assembly GCF_010883055.1 of Belonocnema kinseyi. Classification (NCBI taxonomy): domain Eukaryota; kingdom Metazoa; phylum Arthropoda; class Insecta; order Hymenoptera; family Cynipidae; genus Belonocnema; species Belonocnema kinseyi. The sequence goes on from NC_046660.1 coordinate 13,007,689, forward strand.
CTTGTTTACGTTTCGATCTCCCCGAAATCAGTTCAAGGTTATTTGAAGGAAACCCCGACACTGAATTAAAAGTCGAGAGTTTTCTGTAGCCCAGTTTTTCCTTCTTTATAGAATGTTGCAATTCCTAATGTCGAAATATGGTTAAGTACTTCTCTCCCCGTAAAAAAAATATAACAGGAGAGGAAAATATGCCGGAAGAGAACACACAACGAAAAGTTAATCATCTGTTTCTTCTTGCAGATTTGTGTTCAAACTACGAGTGTTTCCCCAGTGGCGTCCTTAGTCTTGGTGTTCCCTGTCACCGAAGCTCTTTTTCTCCTCCTCCTGCCAAATTTTTTCGTCGTGCTAGATCCAGATCTGCACGCGCCACTTGTCCTTTTCTACACATACACTATTCCTCTCGATGCACCAATCACACAATCTCTTAAAAATTTTAAGTGATACGTGTCCTTGGAAAAAAGAGGAAAGAAAAACGAGAAGCCAACCAATTGGGTATTCTTTATTTCTTTTATTTATGTTCTTGTTCGCCTTTGTGAGGGTCCTGTATAAGTGCCGAAACGTTGTTGTTTATTTTTTACAACCGTTTTTTAATGTGATTTGATAATAATAAAAATTTTAAAAATAAATAAATAAAAAAGAGAACGAAGGGGATTTGGTTGTTTGCCTTCTCATTATCTGCAATTTTAATTCGCAATTTGTGATGAAAAATTAAAGTAAATATTATAATAAAAGCTACATTGGCTTTTTGATAAAATTTTAATCGGCGGTATGGTAAGTATAATAAGTAGACAGATTTTGATTACTTATTCATTCTAATTAGCGTTATATAGGTTTTTTAATAATAACTTTTTATATGGAAGAGTTCATTAAAATCGCTCTTTATCGAATTTTTAAGTTTTAAAGCCAAAATAAGAAAAATTTTTTTCAATATTCTAAAATTTAAAAGTTCTTTATAACCCCAATCTCTTATAAAGAAAAAACTCCAAGATTTGCAAAGTATTTCAATCAGTTTTTAAAATTAAAAACTTGGAAATTCCTCTGCACTTTTTTCTTTTAAAATATCTACTTTAAATTATTACTGTGATTTCAAAGTTAAGCAGAAAAGATAAAATGTATAAATGTATTTCTGTCTGAATTTAAATCATCTTTTGTAAATACTTCATATTTGAAGGTATCACCATACTCTTTTATCATTGTGTAAATAAAGTTGAAAATGTTGCACGATCGCGTCTTACAAAACTCTTCACAATTATTGGGATCTTATTAATTACTATAAAAAATTTAGAGATATTTTGAAGTATATTCGAAAACTTTTATTTCAGAATTTCTGTAGATATTTACTTACGTATCAAAAATATATTCGCGTTTTATTTTATTGGCAGCGATTCACTAGTAATGATCATTGATCAACTTTAATCGAATTACACAAAATAGAATAAAAATGCGAACCATCAAGGCACCTTAATACAAATAAAAATTGATGAGCGAAGTTTTAATTTGATTCTCTATCTTGATCGAAAGTCTCAAATAGATCAACGAAATCAATAGAAATTTTGATATCTTACATTTAACATGTGGTACAATTTTATCGGAAAATTATCTCGACAACCTAGAGATGATTTAACTTTCAGCCGTAATTCCAGAATTTGAAAATGTATTTAAAGAAATGTAAATTCTCATAGGGTACTTTTAATTAAAAAAATAATATTTTCAGCAGTTTTAAAATCTTGTTTCAGAAACTCGGCGTTTAAACTATTAACCTGATTGGAAATCACCTATATAAATTTTTCATGTAAACGAGGGATCTTTCTTAAGCGTGAAAGATTATGTATATAAATTGTAGTATCGCTTTAAATGAATTGAAAATCTGGCTTTCTAGAAACGAACTAATGGAATTTAAATCTCTGAAAAGGTCAAATTTGACCTCTATATTTTACGAGATAATTATGGTACAATAAAAGGTATTATACTATTTAATGAAGACCAAGAATATTCATTAGTTATATTCTTTACTAACTTTTTTAATTACAAAATATTCAGGTTTTTTATAATTTTAAAAGATTAGGATTTTCTTAGGGTTTATTCATAAATTACGTAAGGTATTCCTCTGAAAATTTTCCACCCAGCCTACATGTCAGAATGTCTAAAATCATGCAAACTAATAGAATTTTTTCTTTTTTATTTTATCTCTTATTGTCATGACAGTCTAGTCTCGCCATGATCTGGTTAGGGTCTGCATGCCAAATCATAAAAATTTCTGAATGTGCATCAGCCTTTAAAATTTTTAAGTATCAATCAGCCAAATGTTTGTAACCATTGATGAAAAACTGTCAGTGTGTCTAAAATTATACCAAATAAAAAATTAAAACTATTAAAAATCTATTTTTTTCTTATTGTCTTATTGTCCCGCAATCCACACGATAACAATTTCTAAGTGTCAATCAGCCCTCTTTTCTAAACTATTTCGAAAAAATGTCAGGGTGTATAAAATTATAAAAAATAAGAAATTAACAGTTTTGTTACGTCTCAGATGAGATGCACTTACCTTGCTATAAAATAATTATTTCTAAACTTACGCTACTTCCTCTTTTTTTATTCTAAATTTGTTAAAAATTAGAAAGCATGGATTGAGGGACAAGCAAAGCGAAAGGTTAAGACAATCTAATCATAGATTTAAAACGGGTTAAGGTATAAAATTATAATTTATCAAAATCAAGTTACATAAGTGATATGTGTGAGTTTGTCTATATTTAATTCAGAATATTCAGCATGGAACTGCCAGATTATTGTGAGAAACTTCGTCTTAGTGTCCACCCTTTAAAAAAACGAAAAGACTTTAGCCACGGGTTTTTAAAAAATAATTTTGAAAAAAGAAATAAAAGGATGGCAATAGTATCTTCCGAAATTTACCAAAGATTTAATTTGCGCTTCTTTGGAATAAGGTCCTTTGTAGAAACTCGAGAATCCTGGTGAGGGACTCGGTTCGTAGAGTTAGTCGATCTCCCTTCTTTTGCTATTGTACAATAGGTTGAACAATTGCTTTGTACAATAGGCTGGTGGTGTGTTTTCTCAGGAGGACTTTATTGCTTCTTAAAGGGGCTCACAGAGTTAAAGTTGAAACTGATGATAAGTTACTTTTATCATTTAAATGCTATTTTATTGAGTTTAATGGTTTCACTGATTCTAAACTTTATTTAAAAAGTTCCGGAGAGTTCTTGGGGAGAGATCTGACAATATAATAAACTGTTTATAAACTTCCGGAGAGTTCTTGGAAACCGGTTCGATGGTAGAAATAAACTTGTCTTAACCCTTCAAGACGCGGGTATGTATAGGCAGAAATCTGATCAGGGGAGGAAATATAATTCCTTGGTGGACCATTTTCTGACATTAATTTATGGCATGATGACACAGATCTTGGAATATTTCGTAGGTGGGAGGCCACGCGCCGGTCTTTGCAATTCATTCTCTTGAAGGGTAGTCGAAGACCACATATCATTATGACGTTTATTGCTTTTCACCAATTGGGCCATAGAAGATGGGCCTCGCGTGTTCCTTTGGTGGGCTTGCTTCCTTTTGATTCGTTATGGCGTCAATGACCGCTCATTCAAACCCAAATCATCCGCATTAGGTAATATCAGGGTATTAATTAAATGGTTTATTGATGCGCTTTTGATACACTTAGCTTTTAAAAAATCTTCTAGGTCAGCAATTAAGATTTATTTTATCCATATTTCCACTTAAGCCCCTATTTCCCTCAACTGATGGCTTAGCTTCAAAATTAAAATCAATTACGTAATCATAAAATTTGATTCACATCCCTTCGAAAATATTTTATTATAGTGAATTTTATGATTTAATGTTAAAATCGCTGCCTTGAAACACTGCGTGCAACTTCAGAGATATTTTCGGATTAGAACTATGATTCTGAAAGTTTTTCTTTCTAAAATAATTTGCTGAAAGTCTAGTTTAGGTATTAGATAAGATTGCCAGGGAAATTTCAAAAAAATGTCCAGCTAAATACATCCGAATCAGGATCCTTATCACATTGACAATTTCTTATGCTTGCTAAAGTTTTATCCAAAGAAGTATTTGAGTCCCAATATGGCTTCACAGTAGATAGCTTGTGGAGAAAAAGATAGCCACGATTCACTCACATAAATGATGGATTTTTTGTAGTATATTCACAGATGTATTTTACACCATGAAATCCCCTAAAATTCCCAAAAATCAGTGTTGATAATTCTTTTTTTTTGCAAAATCCCGATCTTTTTGGTACTAAGCTGAAATTTTTTTCCCTTTTCTGTGGGCGTAAAAGGATTTAATTTATTTTTCCTAGCATTGTCTATTTCCCTTAACAGAGATCCAGTCATCCATATAATCGTTAAAAAAGGATCAAGTTTACCTTAAATCTTCTACAAATAAACAAAGTCAAAACAACTCGATAATCTTCATTCTCACTTTTTATCTAATCTACACTTATATACTCCTCAGCCATATGATAAAATTTTTATCTCACACTTCAATTCTCTTTATTGTCTCTTTTCCCTTTTTTCGCACAAACACAATCAGGTTGCATATACCCACACCAATCTATCACTGAGCTTCCTTAGGCCGAATAATACACAAACGTTTAATTTAACAACAAATTATCAGAGTTTCTCAAGGTAAAATAATTATATAAGTATAAATGGTTTAACTGCTTATAAATTTATAAGATAGTACTAATTAACATTTTTGTCTCAAAATCCCTGTTAAAAAAATCCATATACGCAATTTATTTTCTACAGTGCTTTTAAAGTTTGCTGTTTATCAGTTTTTCCTAGATTCTGAAAACATGATCTTTTGCACTTTGATCTTAACCCTGGATGTTATTCTTAATTCTATTGGTACGTTCATAATAAATTAATAAATAAATTACGTGGTAATGAATGTAAAATACAATGTAAACTTGATGATTTGCAAATTTCTATTTCATAAATGCTTTTTGATCTGCTCACAGAAATATCATTAGGTATGCCGCCCAAAACAAGGGACTTTCTGACCAATTTTGGGATGAGTAGTAAACGTGAGAATTGTCAAGGTAATCGTAATAAAAATAATCATAACTTATAATAGTAGTAAAGTGTATAGAGTTAAAAACCTTGTTTCCAATGTTTTTGATTATAAATTTATATGCAGCTAACTAAATAACCCGCTAATCTCAATTATGATTTCAATTCCTCAACTCATTTAAATTCCTAAAAATGTTGGTCACCGTATTGAATTAGCCAATTTTAAAATTCGAATTTAGATCTTGAATTTGCATTCAGCGAATCAAACACCCAGTGGGCACAAAATTTGGCGACGTCGTTACGACATCGCTACGACATCGTCACGACAACTTTACGACATCTTATGTCAATATCGTTAAGGTGTCTTTAAAATATCGTAAATAAGTCGTATGATTTGACGATGTCTTTACGATATCACAAAGACACTGAAACGACATTAACATAGGATGTCGTAAAGTTGTCGTAAAGATGTCGTAACGATGTCGTAAAAACATCGCCAAATTTTGTGCCATCTGGGTAATTTCTTCGTGCCAATTTTGAATGAAAACCAGATATATTTATTTTCAATCAATTTCTTAATTTAGCACTTTTTATAAAAAATTTGCTATTTTTTTCTTTTTGATCTGTAATTTCTATTTATGGCAGAGAAACCACAAATGTTGAAAAACGAACAGTTTTCGTCAAACGTTTTTTTTAAATAATAATTTAATCATTTTGAAATTTGTCGATTTTTAGTCTTTAGATGATGCCAAAGTTTCACGAATTATTGACTAAATCCAATACAAGCAAAAAAATAAAAGATTGCTCTAACTATTTCATTATTAAATTTTGTTACGTCATATTTCAGCTTCACTCGTTTCTCGCCTCGGGGTGATAGGTATATCAGGTTTAATATTCGTCCCTTCCCTTATAATTCAAAATTTTTACTTTAAGTCTTAAAGCTTTCTCTGAATAATGAAAATATAATAGACCAACTGGATGGCCCACTAAACGGATAAGTCTTCTATGTTTTAAAAGATGCATTTGCTTCAAAAATAAAACAATAGTATATTTTCGAAATACAGTCATGGATTTAGCCCATATAAGATTTTGAATGAATAAAGCATGATTTACAATAATTTTAAGGCCTATTTATGGCAAATTATCATAAATTGCACAAAATTTAGTTCAAAATATCTATGAATTTCTGGAAATTTTCCGTTATTTATGATAATTTCACAGGCAAATATAAAAACTTATCATAACTTACCCAAAATTTAATCTTTAAGATTTTTATTAGTTTTTCAGTCATTTAAGGTAATTTACGGTTAAAGGCGGTAGATTGCCATAGACTACCAAAAATTAAACTTTAAACGTTTTTACAAATTTTCGGAAATTTTTGGTAATTTATGGTAATATTACATGTGATTTATGGTAAATTACCATAAATTCCCCAAAATTTAATGTGAAAGTCTAATTTACCGGAAATACATGGAAATTTTCGGCCATTTACGGTAATTTTACAGGTGCATATGGAAAACTATCATAAATTACTTAAAATTTAATTTTAAACATTTTGATGAATTTCCAGAAATTTATGAATATTTCCGTTTATCTATATATTCTTTCTAAAAAAAACTTATTTTCAATTTTGTAGTTTAAGGAATAATAATATCGCAGGTCATCTTGTTAAGAATGCACCACACTTGAAGACAGCCTAATTTGTTCAAATTTGCACAACAAGCTTCAACCTCTAAAAACTACACCCTGTTAGGCAAACACCTTAGCGGGGTCAGCGAAACGTATCGCTGGTCCCGAGATTCTCCAAGTTGTTTTTCGCACAGGGGGTGGTGTTATATGAATTCCTTAAATTCTATCGATTCCTTGAATTCCATAAATCCTTAAAATTTTATGAAATCCGGAATTTCATTGAATTCCATCAAATCAACCCATGTCATGAATTCTACCAATTCCTGGATACCCATTGGGCACAAAATTTGGCACCGTATTTATGACATCGTTACGACATCTTTACGACAACTTTACGACATCCTATGTCCGTGTCGTTTCGGTGTCTTTACGATATCGTAAAGACATCGTCAGATCATACGACTTATTTACGATATCGTAAAGACACCTTGACGATATTGACATAGGATGTCGTAAAGTTGTCGTAAAGATGTCGTAACAATGTCGTAAAGACGTCGCCAAATTTTGTGCCCACTGGGTATTAGATTCAGCTGCTAGCAGGTGGCTTACTAGCGTTCACCACACGCTGTTATCCATCCCTTCTCCTACCTTCCCTCACGAATCTTGTGCGCTCTCTCGAGGAGAGAGTAGGTACCAGTGATCCCAGATCTGAAACGAGATGCGGTCCAATACTATGACAGAGCTATGTCCGTGTGAATATAGTAGGAGACGCTGTAAATGACTGAGTTGCGCG